>NW_019154094.1:1141312-1198338 GCF_002288905.1 Enhydra lutris kenyoni | reverse complement strand
TTCGGGGCGCCTGGGTGGCTCAGTGGGTTGAAGCCTCTGCCTTCGGCTCAGGTCGTGATCCCAGGGTTCTGGGATCGAGCCCCGCATCGGGCTCTCTGCTCAGCGGTGAGCCTGCTTCCTCCTCTCTCTCTCTCTGCCTGCCTCTCTGTCTGCTTGTGATCTCTGTCTGTCAAATAAATAAAAATGAAATCTTAAAAAAAAAAAAAAAAAAAAAAGCAGACAGCCTCTGAGGAAGGAGGGTCTGGAGTTGCAAAACCCCAGAGGGGGTTTAAACTGATCTGGAGGAAGAGGCGCTTGGGGACAGGTAGGAGTTAACTTGATTGTGAGGTGCAGAAAGAGAAGGCTATAGGTGGAGGGAAGAGCACAGGCAAAGGCCTGAGGCAGGGTCAAACCTGGACAGGCTGGGGCCTCCTTATGCACATGGGGCCACATTATGACTTCCTTTGTAACAAAACACACCACTAAAACCACATTTAAAATGATATTTTATGATGGCATTGGCATCTAGTCCAGGCTGGATTATTATATATTCGTTATTATTGTATTCATTTCTTTTCTTCTGATTTTAGAAAACTAAGACATGCTAGGGAGCCCTACTCCCCCCCCCTCCCCCAGTAGGCCGTGAGTGTAGAAGCTCATGTCTAACGGACCAGGCAGGCCCGGATGTGAGCCAGCTGCACCTCCTTCCCCAGCACAGGGGCCAAACCACTTCCTTCTCCCCTTTCAGGCAGAAATAGCCCAGATCCTCGTGGCTGAGCTGGGGGCCTCCCCCGGGGGCTTATCACCCTGGGCCAGCCAGTCTAGATAGCTCCCGCTGCAGGCTCAAGGTCAGTGGGGGGTGGCCTGGTCTGGAGTCTATGGGTCCACAAGTCCCAAGCGGGATACACGTGGGATCTGACCTCTTACTCACCCCACTGGGTAGCCTTGGGTGACTTGCTCAACCTCCCTGGGGCTCGGTTGCCTTAATTGTGAAGTGGGCATGATTACGGCCCCCCTTAATCATGGGATGATGGCAGGAGTGACGGTCATCAAGCCGGCGGCGTGGGGCTCAGTTGAGGGTAAAATCAGGACTCTTCACTGTGACTTAATCTGATGCCTTTGGGCCTGGCTGGGGACACAGAAGCCTGGGTTCGGGACTGCACAGCCTGGGCCACCTTGTGCTACTTGCGTCACCTCTGTGCCCTCCACAGCCCGGTGAGTCAGTTCCCTGCCCTGATGGTAAGGAGCAACGCTGTTGGGGAGGGGCTCGCACCAGCCCAAGAGACCCTTGCCCCTTCTAAATCCTGGTCTCATTTGCATATGGTGCAGTCTCCAGAAACACGGAGGGTCTCAGGCCACTTCTGGCCCAGCCCCCTGAGGCTCTACGACAGAGGGCTCCCCCTAGTAAGCTTGACCCACTTGGGGGACATGGTCTTACACAAACCGAAGTCCTCCCCTGAGAATGTCACAACAGAATCATCCCCAGCCCTTGGTGACCATAGTCCTCAAAACTGTGAGCAGACAGGTGGCCCCAGAGAAACTTCTGAAAGAGGACCAGCAGGGGGATATGGATCTGGGACTGCAAGGCCCATCCCGCTCTGGTGTAGCTCTGGGCTTTTCACTGGAGGCCTCAGCTAGCAAGTAGGACTTTCCTGGCCCCACGTGAGGTGGCTCCTAGGGCAGGGACCACAGTGCCCTCTCAGCCCTGCAGACAGGCAGGGGTGGGGCAGTGAGTCTCTGCCATTGCTGATCTTGATGTGTTTTCAACCATCCCACCGTCCTATGAGGCTTTCATTCTATTCACGAATTCATTCACTCCACAAACATTGGCTGAGCCCCAACTGGAGGCACTGTGCTAGATGCTGGTGACGGAGCAGATAGAACCAGCGCTGTCCCTGCCCAGCCGGAGCCTGCAGTCCACCGGGAGATGGTTATTGCACGAGCCCCAACGTGGGAAAGGCTTGCACAAGAGGGAACAGCTAGGGCAAAGGCTTGGGTTAGGAAAACACCGGGCACGCTGGAGAAACAGGCAGCTTGGGGGCCCAAAAGGTGGAAATAAGCGAACGTCCACTGGTAGATGAACAGATCAAGAGAACATGGTCCGTGCACACGACGGAACATCACTCAGCCATAAAAAGGAATGCAGCCCCGATACACGCCACAACAGGATGGATCTAGAGAACCACGCGGAGCAGAAGAGGCCTGATCCAAAAGGCCATACGGTGTAAGATTTCATTTACACAGTGTCCAGAACAGACAAATACAGAAACAGAAAGACTAATGAATGTGGGAGGCTGCGGCATGGGGAGTGACTGCTCATGGGGATGCAGTGACAAAAACATTCCAAAATGGACTGTGGCGACAGTCGTGCAACTCTGGGAGCACACTGAAGACTGCTTACTTGCACCTTGGTTTTGTGGGAGGATGGTCCCGTGTGTGAATTACATCTCAATTAAGATGTTATGGAAAAAAATAAGAAGTCGTGTCATCTCTGCTGGTTCAAGGGGACAAGACCTGAGGAGCCACTTCTCTGCATGCCACCGCATCGAAGGCCTAGTGACTGCAGAAAAGGGTGGGTCTAACACAGGTCTGAGTTCAAGGACGCCAGCCTGACCTGGTTGGGAGCAACGGGGACAAAACTGGGGCCTCATGGGGCAAATGCTGTGAGCTCAGAGCCAGAGCTATTTATCTGACTTGTGCCCTGTAGAGAGACAAGATGTGAAGGGAGGTGGGGGTTTTCCTCTTGGGGTGCAAGACGGATAGTGAGGCTAACAATGCGGACGATGTGCACGATGTGGCCAGCAGCTCATCACCCAGTGCTCACCGGGCGTCCATCCCAGTCTGAGATGCACTAGCTTGCTGGCTCATGCCTATTTGACTGGCAAGGGGACTGGGGCTCTCAGCCCGCCGCTGTGCTGTGGGGAGGACAGGGGCTCAGAACCCAGCACTCGACGTGGCAAAACAGGTGCCAGCAAGGATCCAGACGAGAGGACGGTGGGGGCACAGTGGGGTCTGAGGTTGGCCAGGCTGGCTTAACAGGGGACATGGTGCCCCCCAGTGGTGCTGTGGGTGCGTACACCTCTCTGTTCTCCTTGGGTGGTGGGGGGAGGGTGCAGTGGTGAGGGCAGAGCCAGGGGTCGGGAAGCTTCTTCTTCCAAGTCAGGCTTTTGGTCACAGTTACATCTCCTCAGAGCTCGGGGTAACCAACCTCCTGCGCTTTGATCCTGTCTAGACCTGGGGTAAGAGCGAACCCGACACACCCTGAGGAGCAGACGAGAGCCAAGACACGCGAGAGTGGAACAGGTGTGGAGGCCCTGCCAGCCGAGCCTGTGCTTTAAGTAACAGGTCTCCCGGGGACCCCTGACCCAACACCTGGCCATACCCGTGTACCTCCAGGAACATGTGGACATAAAAATCCATTAACTTGAATCTGGTCCAATCTCTGATTTTACAGATGAAATTAAAACCAAGAAATAAGATAAGCTGTTAAAAAAAAACCCCGTTAACTTTAAAATGAGCTTTAATTTGTCTTCCGTAAGTGCATTTATCCATGTAAACAGAGCATGTTAAGAGATTTCAGGGGAGAGCCGACTATTGCTGGTATGTTGGTTTTAATTCACAAAAGAAAAAAACTACAACGCCAATGGCTTGGACTGACAGCAGCTTGGGGGGAGGGTAGTGAAGACAGGGGGGCAGAAAGAGAAAGAAAGGCTCCCGGGTGACGCCCCTCCGACCTGGTTACCTGGTCCCAGTTGCACAGTCTCCACAGGAGGGAAGAGCTGTCACAACACAGCCAGGTGACGGCAGTTAAAACCAACTCAACTGCTCTGCGCTCAGTCTGGTGCCTGTGCCCCGGCCCAGGCCAAGCACGGCCTCACGCTCCCAGCCCGCCCGGCCAAGAGGTGGGCACGAGCTCCGTCACCTGGGTCTGCCGCTGGAAATCAAAGACAGAATCACTTCATGACACTACAGATCTGGAAAAATAAAAATCTCAGCTAGAAAGGATGTCCGATTTGGAGACAAAGGGAGGGAAGAGGCGTGGGGGGGCGCTTGGGTGGGGGGCAAGAGGCAGATGCCCCAAGCACAGGTGGACCATGTGTGGTTGTGCGTTCGGGGTCACCTGTGGCCCATGTGGTGTCCCCTCGGTGCTCAGATGGGGAATGCCAAGAGGCCCAGTGACCACGCCCGAGGCCTCGCTGGACTACAGACCAGCACCTGGCTGTGAACAGGAAGGGCCACCCCATGCTTCTTTCCTCAGGATTTCCGTAATTTGTGCTTCCCTTTGGTTTGGTTTGACAGTTGCGAAGAAGGCGAGGGGGGGGGGGAGAAGAAAGGGAATGGTTTTTGTCACTTGTCCAAAACTGACAGAAGAGGAGAAAGTAGGCGTCAGATGTGCTAGGTGGACGCTTCGTGGGCCCGGCATGCGTCCCCTTGCTCAGGGTGTGGGGCCTGGAACTCCCGGAACCCTCGCTGGCCTCTGGGGGCCTGGCTTCTGTGGTGGGGCTGTGAACGGGCTTTCCGGTGGGGCTTTAGTTGTGCTGCAGTGAGATGAGGATTAAAGGCCTGGAGGCGGAGGCCCGCCATGTTGGCTGACGTTCATGGTCACACCTCAACTCCGTCTTTCTCTCTGATTACGCGACGAGAGGGCCCGTTCAGCAGACATTGAGGGAAAAATCGCAAATTCTTAACTTATTCTGTCTCCAAAGTTGAAAAAGATCAGACAGTTACTAAAATAAACAATTTCTCAATTGTGTCTGGTGGCCATGGGCCCAGGGGCCGCGGCACGGCAGGGAATGTTGGAGGGGGAGGGCCCCGGCTGAGTGAGGGCCTCACTCAGGACAGGCACAGTCAGCTCGGCTGAGCGAGGCTCAGAGTAAGGCAGTGCTCCTCACAGAAGAACACATCGGAAAAAGCTGCTCCTCTTCTGCTGGTCTGGTGTGATTTTGACTCCCTGGTTGCTCCCTTGGGGACTGTTGCCTTCCTGAAATGGCAAAAGGTTTTCTGAGGTCATGGCTGAGCATCAGCTCTACGGCTCTTAACCAACCAGCCAACCAGCCAACGAACCAACCAACCACCCATCTGCCAGTCCATCCACCCCTCCATCCCCTCCCATTCGTCAAACTCTGTCACTTTCCAACCAGCCAACCATCCAACTGTCCCTTCCAACTGACCACTCACTTTTCTCAGACCCACTCATCTGCCACCTACCTTTCCTTTCCAACCAACCATTCTTTCAATCCCTTATTCGCCTGCCCATACCCCCTCTCCCATTCACCCCTTCAACATATTTCCCATTTGCTCACTGCCCCCCGCCCCTTCCTTTCAATCCATCTACCCACTATGCTGAGTCCCTCGCAGTGAGGCAGCCCAGGGGCGGCAGAAAGATTGCCCTCTGGGATTGGGGGGCAGGGAGAGGGGAGTTGGGTTCAAGGTCACTATGCCACTCACACCTGGCTGGTCTCCATGTCCCTGTGCCAAGGCTCTGACTTGTCTACCTTCTGCCCCCACAGCTGGTATTATAGGCCCTATGCTCTAATCTTGTCCACTCGATCCATACTGAAACCCACCCATACTCCCCCATTGTCAGGGGGAGTGCCCTAAACCCCTCACCCAGCATCTGAACCCTCTGCCTGTGATCCAGAAGAACCCATTTTCTCCCATTCTACCCTGTTTGCATGGCTTGGTCCCCTTTTCTTTGACTAATTTCTTCTCATCTTTCTGCTCTTAAGTAAAACCTGAATTTATTCAAGTAGCCATCAAGGCCTATGCTGTGCTAGATCCTTGTGTGGGCACTGGGCATGCAGTGGTGGGCAAATGGTCCAGCCTTGGGGAGCTCACATTGTATAGGGCAGACAAATCATACGGGTCAACAAAAAAGCAGTGATTTCCCACAGCAGTGAGTAATGAGCGACAGGACAGGCAGAAGGTGGAGAAGCGTTTCGATGGTGGTGTCTGAACAGAGGCCTCGTGAAGTGAGGCCAGGGACAGTCCAGGGGCACAATTGTGGTCGGCGGAGTAACTACCCCCAAGATGTCCACACCCTCGTCCCTGGAACTTGTGCAGAAGGAAATCTGACATGGCAGGAGGGACTCTGCACATGTGACTGAGCTGAGAGTACAGCCTGGATCACCTGGGGGCAGGGGGCATGGAACTCTGAGAGCAAAGCAAATTCCCAGCAGCGGTGGAGAGAATGGGGACGGAGGAAGCAGGGTCAGAGAGATGCTGAGTGGCTCGGAAGATGCAGGAAGGGCTCACAAGACAAGGAATGGCCTCCAGGAGCGGGACGAGGCGAGTTCTCCCCTGGGGCCTCCAGGGATGAGGGCACCCCTGCCGACACCTTGATCTTAGTCTGCTGAGATCTGTTTCCGACCGGTGACCTCCAGAACTTTTACACACGTGCATTTTGGATGCTGCTGAAAGTGTTACGGGAATTTGCTACGGGAGCCCCAGGATGCTGGTGCAAGAGGGGAGCGCCCCAGGTGGAGGGGAAAGTTCAAAGGAACGTGAGGGGTTCAAGGAACAGGAAAGGGCCCGTGTGGCTGCATCAGACGACAGGGAAGCAGCAGGGTGAGAAGGCGGAGAGGGTAGCAGCGGCCTGGGCAGTGCGGAGTTTGCTCTCAGTGCAGCGAAGAGTGCTGGGTTGCGCAGAGCAGGAGAGGCCCAGAGGTCTGCCAGCAGGGTGGTTGGGGCCGAGCATGGCTTTCTATGATGCTCTCAAGAGAGAAGACAGGGGTGGGCAGAGCTGGCCGCATCCCTGATGTGACAGACAGGAACTTGCAGCTCGGAGATAAACAGGTTCTGGAGAGCTAACCACTGCACAGTGATTACAGTCAACAGTACTCTGTTGACTCTACTGCACCGTGTTATAAACTTCAGAGTTGCTAAGAGACTCGATCTTAATTGTTCTCAACACAAAGAAGGAATGATAATTACGGGAACCCAAACTTGCGCGATGTTACATGTCAATTACATTTCAATTAAAAAGAAAAGGCAGAGCGGAAGTGGTCTGGGGCTGTGACTCTGAATGTAAACAAAGGTGTTAGGAAATGAGTAGGAATTTAACTGTCTGTGATTTGCAATCCAGTTCAGAGAAAGAGGAAACGCAAGGACAACGGCTGCACACCATCTTCATACAGCACGTCCGGAGGCCACCTACAGGCCACGGAAAGCAGAGCATCACCACACGCTTAGTGTAACTGCCAGGGCGGAAGCGTCAAGAGAGATCACCAAGAATCACAATTTTACGTCACACTGAAGAGGAAAGAAAGGGTAGGAAAACGACAAGCTGTTGCTGGTCAGTGTATCTGTGCACAAGGACGGCTTCTTGTTTCGGCCAAGGGGCTGCTACTAATCAATCCTATTCCTTATGATTCCATTCACGGCTGCTGAGAATTACGAACGCACATCTTAAATCAGATGTGAACTACCTGAGCGGTGTTTTGTGTCATATGTGACCTCTTATGTGACCAGATGTGACTCAAGTGACAGACGGCTTTACGCTCTCGTATCCGACGATGAAAGGTGGGAAAGGGCCAGGAAAGAGGGGCCAAAGAGGGGCTGGAGACTCTGGGGCAACACTCTCAGCAGCCTTTAGGTGCTCAACATGCCCGAAGTACAGCCAACTGTGTAGACACGACCAAAGGCGGCACTAAAAATACTAGCGCCTGGGACTATGAAGCAAGAAAGCCAGAAAACGAACAAAAGGGTGGATGGGGAGGGATCCAGGCAGGACCCCTCCGAGGCCCCAGGGCCCTGGGACACACTGAAGGTCACAGAGCTGTCCCGACCTATAGCATTGGAGGTGGACTGGAGATGGAGAGCCGGTGGCTGTCAGACACAGCCCTGCTGGCAGACTCATCCCGGGGTGGGCTGTGGTTCTGGGCCTGCGTGCGGCTTTTCTGCAGGAGGCTCTCTCCTTATGCATGCCATCTCCCAGGCAGGATGGAAGGGGCTGTGTGTTTCCTGCCAGCCTGTGTGCTCAGCGGGCAGCACTGGGCATGGAGCAGCTCCGAGCCACATAAGAAGGATGGAACAAAGCAGTGCCTCTGGGTGCGAGGGCCCAAACCTCTCCCACTACCCCTTGCCCCTCTTCCAGAGATGCCCTGCTGGGTCTGGCTGGGCCCCGACAAGCAGGATCTGCCCTGGGGATGCATCACAGCACTGAAGCCAAGGACGGCTGGCTCCAACAAGGACCGGAGCAAGGATTCAAAAAGGACATACACTTGGGGTGCCTGAGTGGCTCAGTGGGTTAAGCCTCTGCCTTTGGCTCAGGTCATGATCTCAGGGTCCTGGGATCGAGCCCCGCATCAGGCTCTCTGCTCAGCAGGGAGCCTGCTTCCTCCTCTCTCTCTGCCTGCCTCTCTGCCTACTTGTGATCTCTGTCAAATAAATAAATAAAACCTTCAAAAAAAAAAGAAAAAAAGGACATACACTCACCAATTTTTTGTCCATTTTTGCTTTGATGTCTCTGGCGAGAGTGAAAAATGCCTGTGGAATAAACATGTCATTAGTGCCCCTGGAGCAGGGGACAGAGAGGGGCTTGTTGGTTCTGGGCCACCCCCCATGCAGAAGTGGTGGGACCGTGGGGTGGGCAGGGGGGCAGCTCCCCGGGTGTGGGTGTCCCCTGCCCAGCCCCATCTCCTGCTGCTACCGGGCTACTCCTGCCAACCTGGACTACCACCTCCCCTGGGCCAATGACCTGGGATGAGGGGACACCATGACTGGACAGAAAGGACACTCAGGTTCAAAGGGGTGAGTGACTTGTCTGAAGGCACACAGTGCCTAATTGACAGAGCTAGAAGGATCCAGGAGGACGACCTAGCTTTCTATCCCCAACTCCTATGTTCTGTCCAGTTTCACCCCTGCTTCTGATGGTCGGGGCAGAGAGAAAGCCATTCTTAGCCCAATAAGCTTCATTTCCCTGCCAGCAGGGAGGCCTGGAAAGGCTGGTACTGGGTGAAAGGTTTCTCTCCCCATGCTTGACAAAGGCTCAACCCAGGCTCTTTTGGGGGCCACATGATGTGGGAAGTTCTATTGTAGAGGGTGACCTGGGGTGCTAAGGAAACCCAAAGGGGGAGGGGCCTACGGGTCTGAGGGACAAGAGGCTTCCCCGGGGAAGGCTCACTTGGGCAGGGCTCTGAGGGAGAAGGGGGTACAAGGAGGGTGCCACACAGGTGGCGTGGCATGGAGGGTGCTGGGGCTGGTCAGGGAGGGCCTTCTGTGCCAGGTGTACTGGGTTGAGCTCAGCAGTGACAGGGGAGACCCACTGTAGGAAGATCACCGGGGCGGTGGGACAGAGGTGGGCGGGTTAGCTGCGAGGCCTGCATGCCCATGGAGAAGAAAGGGTGACGTGGGCCAAAGCTTAGCCAGGGCTCCCTGCTCCATCTGGGCTGTGACCAGGGCCTGTCTGAGGGTGGCATGGCCAAGAGCACAAACTTGGAGCCAGGCCTGGGCACCAGTCAGCTAGGTCTGTCCGAGGCTCAGTTTCTCCATCTGCAAAACCGTGCCTGCTGCCCAGGGCTGCCCAAGAGCCACTGAGGTAATGTCCTGGGGGGCCAGCTGGGGCCCGCACCTGCTGATGTCACAACACAGCAGCGGTTCCCCCAAAGGTCCTGGGACATGGCACTGTCCGAAAAGTGCCTCCGGGCCAGCTGGCTGATAAAGGAGCCCAGAGCCTGAGGTCAGAGCCTCCCCAGAGGGTGCAGCCTATTCCTCAGCCTGGAGGGGTCCATGCCATGGGCC
This sequence comes from Enhydra lutris kenyoni, assembly GCF_002288905.1. NCBI lineage: Eukaryota > Metazoa > Chordata > Mammalia > Carnivora > Mustelidae > Enhydra > Enhydra lutris. Next base: position 1,188,618 of record NW_019154094.1, on the reverse strand, counting down.
CGGGACTCACATTCTCCACATTGATGTTGGCCTTCGCACTGGTCTCCATGAACTTGATTCCGTAGTCCAGGGCCAGCTGTGAGGAAGGGAGACACACATGTCCACCTCAGCCACCAGGCACCCCTGAACCCCACAAACCACCAAGTGGGGAGCAAGGAAGCTGTGGGGGGGCTCTCAGGCCATGGATGTGACTTCCTGGGCTGCTCCCTCAAGCCCCCTGTGGACAGTAGGTGGTGAATGGGTGAATGTCTCTGGCAGGAAGATGGAGGGGCCCGGCTCAAACCACAGCTCTGTCCTCTGCTCCCTGTGGTCTCAGCAGGTTCCCACCAGATGCCTTCTGGGGGCACAGAGCGCACACCCCAGAAGCCCTCGCCCTTTCAGTCTTTAGACAGAACCCCAGCCAGGTGAGTGCTTTCCCCCCTCTCTTCCCAAAGAAAGCACCCCACCGGTGCAACCAATGTGTCCCGCTTTGCCTGGCGAAGTCCTGAGTCCCAGACCCCGAGTTTTACACAAGCCAGGATGGCGGGTCAGTATATGCTCAGAAAGACGGTGAAGGAGTCGCCCCCACTCCATCAGTGAGCAACTGGGGACCCTTTGGGCCAGAACAGGTCTCCATGCAGAGAACCCTAAAACCCCGAGGTCCCTCTGCCATGAGGCGCCAGGTCCAAGCTGGCTGCCGTGCCCACCTTTTCTCCCCGTTCCTTGGAAACTTGTCTCTTGTCGTTCACATCACACTTGTTCCCGAGTATCATCTTTTCGACATCTGCAGAAGCATGCTGGGGTGGAGGGGCAGACGGGGGGGTGAGAGGTCAGATGGGACTACAGGCCAACACGCAGTCTGTCCTGAAATGAGGGTGGTGGGCCAAGACTGCTAGCACACCCTTGTACCGGCGACAAGCTGAAGCTCAGAGAGGCTGAGTGGCCTGTCCCATGTCACACAGCCAATACAAGGGCAGAGTCCAGGTCTGACTAGTACTCTGACCAAGCACGTGCCTTCTGGCTGCTGAGGACAGCTTCTCTATGGGCCGTGTCATCACCCAGGTTCCGAGGCCATCCCTGGGCTCCTGGCAGGGCCCGGCCTACGGGAGGCAAGCGAGGCCGGCCATTCCCCTCTGCTTGCCTCCCTCCCTCTCTGGCTCCTCCGGCGGAGGCCCCAGCTGCTGTCCTAGGACCTTCTGCCCCACTCCAGCTCTCTCTGTTTAGGCTCTGAAGTGGGCAACACCTGCTTGGGGCGCCCCCCCACCTCAGCCAGCCCTGGGTGCTTCCCTGTCCCCTGGTGCTCTGACAACTGCCCTCCCCACCCCCCATGCCGTGCCTGACCAGGACTCTTCCTCCAATTTTCCCCAGGCCCCAGTGGAGGAGACAGTGCCTCCCGAGGGACTGGGGTATGGAAAAGGGCCTTCTTTGTGTAGCTCAGGTCTGGTCTTGGTGAGACATGCTGCCCCGCTCCCTGCCCAACTTCCTGTTAACCGCAAGGCCCCCTCTTGGCTGGAACACTGAATTTCCACAAAGACCAATGGGAGCGGTTCCTTGTCCTGCGCCAGGGCCCCGCCTCCAGCCAGCCAGTGTGGAGCCGTCAGGAAGGCGGCCCGGTGCCACTGCTCACAGACGCCAGTGGTAACGGGACCTTTGGTCGTGGCTTTATGGATGGTTGAAGTCCTCTGGCTGCACCTCCGACCCGAAACCCCACTGATGAGTCATCAAGAGCCATAAGTGCCATCGTCCAAGAAGGCTTGGCAGGTGACAGCTGGAAGGCGAGGACACCAGCTTTGGGACTGGGAGGTGGGGCTAGCTGCCTTCTTTTCCCTCCTTGGTTCCAGGTCTTCCCTCCAGGCCAGCTGTAGTCAAAGAGCTGCTGGCCTGAACACAGGTAGCTCAGACCAGCTCACACCCTTCTCTGCTGGAACTCAGTACAAACTGAAATGCCTTCCGACCACGTCTACCCAACACAAGGGTCACACCTATTCTAGAACCTTCCTTTTCTAGATAGCACCAAATGCTCACGGTGATCAAGAACTCGGATATCCCTTCTCTCATGACTGAGACACTGCCCAGACCCAACAGCCCCGCTGGGGAAATGGGCTCTTGGGGCCTCCCTGTGATGAGGCCAGGCCCATGTCTCCAGGGTCAGCTGCCTGGCTTCTAGTCCTCATCCCAGGTATTTTCCTAGCTACAGGGTTCTTGGCAAGTGACTTCTAGGGATCTCAGTGATCTAATCCGTGACCAGGCAGCTCTGGGGTGAGGACTGAGAAGAGACATGTATGAAGTTCCTGTGCCACGGGAGAGGTTATGAGCCTTACCTCCTCAATGTTCCGAATCCAGTTCCGGATGTTGTCAAAGGACTTCTCATTGGTGATGTCATAGACCAGCATGATGCCCTGAGCGGAGGGAGCGACAAGCGAGCTGGATAAGCTGCGAGCTGCAGGGGAGGCCCCCCAGCAAGGTGGGGGCGCTGGGACTGGCCCCAACAGGACACCCCTCCCACTAACTGCCTCTACTCCACCCTGGGTCCCATACCCCCTTCTGCTGGACTGCAGCACCAGCTCCTCCCCAGTCTCCCAGGCTCTCGTCCTTTCTACTGAGCCACTGAGGGGACCCTTCACCCTCCAGACCAGCTCCCACCACCCCAGGGCCAGCAGGGTAAGTCTGGCCCACACCCGGCAGCCCGTGAGGTGTTGCTGACCTCCCAGCCTCATGTCCCACAGCTCCCTGCCCTGCATGCTGTGCTCCATGGGCCCAGCGCCCACTGGGCTCCCCCTCACGCCCCTCCTCTGCCGTGCTCAGCCTCCCCACCCCCGCCACCCTCCCCCCGGCCCGAGTCACCTCTGGGCACTCCAGGATGACCTCTCGTCTGGCACCTACTGCAGTAGGTGAAGCCCCAGGTCCTGGTCACATGGGTGCCACCACCCCCACTATACAGACAAGGACCTTGAGGTGGGGGGATGGCTAGGCCCGTCTCCCGTCCCATTTGAGAGTAAAGGGCACAACTGAGGCCTGAACCCCTGGATGGCCTGATGCTGACACCCTTCTGCGTTCTGGTGGGGGGCCAGCTTGGAGCAAGGGGCTGGGCAGCACTGAGGCCCCTGAGGTTCTATAACCAATGCGTGAGCACCCACGGGACAGTCCAGGGGTCCCCATGATCTTGTTGCCATCACCGAGCAGGGCAAATATCCTTGTTTGATACAAGGGAAATTGAGGCACACAGAAAAGACCTTTAAGACTGAAGCCCAGGCAAGGCTAACTCTGAAGAAGCTGATCACACCAGCCCTTGTCAGGAACGTCCCTGGGCCCTCCTCGGGACCAAGCAATGCTGAGGGCCACCTCTGCGGTCCAATGGGGTCAGCTGTCCTGCCCCAGCCTGGCTTACTCTATTCCCTCAGGCTACCCTGCCAAGGGCACAGCCCTGCACCCGTGACCTCTGGCGCTGGCTAAGACGTCTCTGAAGCTGTCTGAGTCTGCAGAGTAAGAACACAGGCTGTCGGTGCTGGGGTGGGAGGTGGGGATCATGGGGAGGACATGTGACAAAACCTCAAAGGTGTGAGAGAGCCTCCGCAATCCTAAATCCCAGCCATGAACCCGAGAGGACGCATGGCAGACTTGTAGCCTGCCACAACCATGGCCATGGCCGGACCCCTCAAAATTGCCTCCTAGGGGCCCTTTCCCAGGGCCTCTTGGAGAAACTGAACAGAAGCCACTTGTGGGATAACTCGGTGGCGGTTTCAGCAGCCGCACTGTCCACCACACAACAGCAGAGGCCAGCGTGAATAGAAGACGCCGGCGTGCAGACTCCATAAGTCAAGCAACCCTTGCCCAGCAGCTGCCCTCCTCAAGGCCCTCGAGGGCAGGAACTCAGCCCATTCCTGGTCCTCCTCTATGTCTACCTCAGGCCTGGCCTTGAGAAGGTGCTCAGTAGAAGTACTGGAGGGATGAGGAGCAAGTCTTCCTATCACAGCACCCCACCTCTGGCCCAGGTGACAAATCTAACGGCCAAAAGCCCAGAGCAAGTCAGGTCCTGGATAATCTTCAAGTCTTTGGGTGCAGATTCCATAGAGACTACGTGGGCCACGTGAACACTCCTAAGTGTTGGGGCATGCCATCTCCAATTTCACTGACCTCACCTGGAAGAACCGGCTTCCTGGGTCTCCCTCATCCCCGAAGAATTAGGTTTCCTTAAACCCTGCATTGTCTCTAAAGCAGAAGGGGATGTACGTGGGGGCAGGGCACACTGCCTTCTCCTGAAACTAACCTGGGACCGAGGACCCCTAAGACGCCTGAGCGTGGGCTCCCCAGAAACGTCCAGGCTTTGGTATTCAAGATGGTGATGTTCATTTTGACAAAAAAAAAAAAAAAGAAAGAAAAACAAAGAAAAGGAAGCAAAAACCAATCCATACCATTGCGCCCCTGTAGTAGGCTGTTGTGATCGTCCGAAACCGTTCCTGACCAGCTGTGTCCCTAAAGGAGAAGAAGGGATACCGGTGATGGCGAACATCAATAACCATTACAGTGGCAGCAGGGGACATTTTCCCAGGATGGACATTCTGCTTTCTCACGAGTCATTTCCTAATTCACCGTCCTGCCATGGGGCAGCACCTCCATTCTCCCTATTCCTACAGAGAAGGAAACGGTGATTCAAGAGGTGTCCTGTTGGGCGTAAAGTCATGTCTTATGCCCCCCGTGACTCCTCTGGTTCCTGGGGCTTCTCCCCAGAGTTTCTGGGTCACCAAAGAGGCAAGTCAGATATTATCTGTGAAACTCCAGGGCCACAAGGGTCTGGAAAGGCTTGGCTACACGGCAGGACGGCTGGGCTGGGCAACCTCAGGGGTGCCCAGAAGCACTTCTACACTTGCTGTTTTGGTGGAGGCCAGGGAGAAAGCCCTCTGTCATCGGGACAGAGGTGACACCAGGCTGAGACACGCTACGCCCAGCCCCGCTCCTGGCATGGGAGGTATTCAGTGTTTGGGATAAAGGGGACTTTACAGATTGGTGGCAGAGCCAGGGCAAGACCCAAGTCTTTTGTCTCTAGACCCATGGTTCCTTTCATGACCCTGCACCCGCTTCCTCCCCTGCCGAGGGCTCTCTGTCTGGACCGCACAGAAGTGCCTCACTTGGGCCTCTGTTCACTTTCTGATGCCAACAGCAGGTGACATCCGTGGTTATGGACAGTCATTTTATTTCCAACCATGGCCCTAGTCTAAAAAAGTTACGAAAGTCGTTAACCCCGAGGAGACTGCTAAGAGCAGAAGATGGAAGAGAGGGGAAGAGGAAAGCGAAACTTCTACCTCCTGTCCCAGTGTCACTTTGGACTTCGGGCACAGAGGCTGCTGGGAGCCATGTGTGGCAGGTAGAGGCACTTCTGGAGGCAGCCAGCAACTGCCTGATTCCCAACAGACAAGGGTTAGGCCTCATCCAGGTTTGGGACTCTGGAGTCTGATCGAGTCCAAGGCGAATGCCACGGAAGCCGAGGGGACATACTTGGCAAGCAGGGCAATGCCCGCGCTCTGATGCTGGGTGAGGGAGACAGGCTGCAGGGAGGGTAGCTCTGTGGCCCATCACAGGGCACCCCTCCCACCACAGGGGCTAGCTGGGGCCGAGAGACTGCACCACCCTCTCAAACAGGACTTCTCTCTAACTCTGCTCAGGGCACATACTTCCCTGTCAGTGACGTGGCTATGGGGAGGGAACTCCCCTCCATCTGACCGGTTAAGCTCAGCCTTCCTGGCGCCACGGGCTACAGACCACAGTCAGCGTCAGTAACAGGGACTCACTATGCTTCTAATTTAAAAATCGTGAGAAATCGGCCCCAGGTCAGTGGGATGGTCATGGGTCTCACCATTGGGCCTGGGCGTCAGTCTATTTTTGGTTCGGGGGTTTCGGGTCTGTGTGTTAGAGAAGTAAGGCCTGGGCTGCCCCAGGACAGAAAAGAGGAAATGATGTCTGGCCTCCTTCAGTGACCTGATAGGCTCAAAGAGGAAACGCTGGGCTGGGGAATTTCGCTGCCCTGCAGCCTTCACCGCTGCCTGGGCACAGAGAGCACTCTCCAAGTTTAATGGAAGTAGGCCACCGAGAAGCCCAGAATCAGCTGTGCCCACATCCGAATGCTGAGCTAACCAGGACTGGCAGCTCTGTCCCCAGAAGGTGCTGACACAGACTCCAGGGCCCAGTAACCAGCAGAGCACAGTCCCTGAGGTTTCTGAAGAAAAGCCTGATTTGTACGGCAGGGCGCAAAGAGATGGAGGCCATGGTCACGGGAAGGGGGAAAGAGGTACCAGGGTTTCTGGCTCAAAGCACTCATGGGTGAAGGTGGCAATGACGCTTACCATATCTGTAGCTTAATTCTCTTGCCATCGAGTTCTATGGTCCTAATTTTAAAGTCAATTCCTAAAAGAAAAGAAAAAAAGGCATGTCACCATCAGCCCATTTCCCAAGCTGCATCCGAGGCGGGCACTGCCAGCCTGGGTGGGTAACGGCGTCCATGGCTTCCGCAGCACCCGTCTGGCACCGGGCATGTGGGATCTCGGAATCTCCCACAACAGATCTGGAGGCACCTGGAGAACTTTCTCCTTTCATGGAAGGGGAGGCTGAGGTTCAGAGCTGGCAGGCAAACCCAGGTACTTCAGGTGCCAAAGCCTTGTTCTATTCCCTCTCCCCACAGGGCCGCCTCTGGGGCTGAGCCTCTATAGGACGCTTTGCTGGCCAGAGCCCCATGCTTCCGGCCACCCCGCACCAGGCCCTTCGGGCACACAGGGCATGGAGCCCCATGACACCCCAAGATATTGCTCCCATGGCCTCCAGGCCTCTAGCTTTCCCACCTGCTGTTCCTTCTCTGTCGGCGGTCCCCACCCCACACACCTGTCAGCCCAACAAACTCACTCTCTCAGGCCATGCTGGAAGGTTACCTTCCAAGAAGCTTTCCTGCCCCTCTTGTCCCTTTTCCCCAAGACCAGGGTGACCCCTCAGCCTCTTCAGCTATTCTCCAGGCTCCTACCCCCTCGGTCCCCTCCCAGGCTTTCCAAACCACATTCAATCATGTCACAAAGCTAACCTCTGTTCCAAACCTTTTAGGGTGTCTGCCAATGGATGGATGAACGAAATGGAGCCCATCCATACTACTATTGAGTCATGAAAAGGAACAAAGCCCCAACACACGCTGCAACATGGATGAACCTTGAGAACATCACGCTGAGAGCAAGAAGCCAGACAGGAAAGGTCACAGAGCGTAGGACCCCATTCGTATGAACTTTCCAGAACAGGCAAAATCCAGACAAACAGGAGATCAGTGGTTGCCAGAGGTTGCAGAGGGAATGGGAGATTCAGGGGGTTGACTTCTTTTTGGGGGCTTTTTGTCATAACAAAAACGTTCTAGAATTGGGTGCGGTGATGGCTGTACAACTCTGTGAATATACTAAAAGCTTTTTAGTATATTGTATACTTGTATGCTTTAAATGGATGAACTCTGCAGTTCACGAATTGTGTATCAATAAAACTTAAAAAAAAAAAAGCCAAAATAGTTTCCACTGGCTTTCCACCACCCCCGGGGCCCCAGAAAAAAGTGAGAAGGGTGGCATGTGCACTCCCAGGTTCTGCCCAGCCCGGTCACCTCTCCACACCTGTGGCTCATGTGACTGTTTCCTAAATACCCCAAGATCCGGCCTGGGGCTCTCTGCTTTGCTCTTTCTGTTCTTGCAAGGTTGCTGCCTTCCAGTCACCTGCCTCACCTCCTCACCGCCCCCCACCCCCCGGCCATTCACTCAGGTCTCTGTTCAAGTCACCTCCTCTGGGGAGCCTTCCTGACCATCCTAGCTCTCTCCTCCCAATCTTTTTCCTCCTTCATGCACTTATCCCTGACAGTGTTTGTTTGTTTATTTGCTCCATGAACCTGGGAATAAACTTGCCCCTCTGAACGACCTGCATGGAGGGCAAATAGCCCAGATCTCTGCTCGTGAAGCCATGAGGCTGAAGCCTGGCTTGACCCCTCAGAACTGATCATGGGGATGCTAATTCCATCCCTGCCCACCTCAGAAAGTGTCCAGGGGGCCACAGGGAATGTTGGCCTGCACATGAAGTTTGCCCACAAGAACATAAGCTCCAGGAGGGCAGGGACTCAGATGTCTCACTCATGGCGGTGTCTCCAGTAACTCAGCATGGCAGAGGCCAACTACGTATTTGCTAGAAGCTGATCACCCAGTCCTGCACACACACCTTGACTACAGGCCTTGTTGCATTTCTGTTTCCCTCTGATTCATCCAAGTCATCTCTGTGGCCCTGGCAGCCCTGCTGGCACATGGCAGGTGTTGGGGAAAGACGGCAGGGCAACAGAACTAAGAGCAACGGGGTCTATGTGGTGCTGCATGGTTTACGATGCACTCTGACGCTAAACCATCTGTCTCCCTAAAGGAATGAGTGAATGGGGCCCTGAGGAGGCGGTGGAAGCTGAGCCAGGCAGCAAAGAACCAATTCCAGGAGCCACGGGGCCAAGTTCACACCACAAATGATCGATGGAGCTGATGAGAATAGGCTTTGGCAAAATGAAACATGAGCAGGAAACAAACAGCCACTTAATCCCTGATCTATAAAGAAAACCCAGACGTACACTTAGTGCCAACAGAGAATCACCTTTATGCATTCAGTTGTAGTTCAGGACTAAGAGGCCCAGTGATGCTCCTTCCTAAAACACCCTCCACTTCCTGTCACAGACGCACAGGGACATAGAAAATCAATAAACACTGTTTCATTGGCAAAGTCCAACAGCATTACTCTGTCCTCTCCTCTTCCTGGGTTTCATTAACACACCAAATTTAATTAGGAAGTGTAAACTTTACAAGGCTAAGAATTATGAGGCCATTACTTCAAGGTCAGGATGAATTAAATTTTCTTAGAAGACAGAGGCCTGCAGGAAAACTACAAATGTAATGAGAATGCCAAGGTGGGAGAGAGGGATTCTGGGTTCAAGGGCCACCTCTACCTTCCCAGGTGACCTTGCCCAAGTCATGTCTTTGTCTGGAAGGGAAGGCCAGTCTCCTCAGAGCCCTTAAGTGCTAGACTGGGTTTTCTGGTCAAGAATTAGGAACCAAACAAAAAAGTCTAATCCCTGAACTAATATCACTAGTGCTTGTGCTGAATGGGAAGTTTCTGATGCTGGGAAACAGATCTGGGTTGAGAGCGAGCCACAGCCTGCCAGGAGTTAACATCACTTCCTGATTGGTGAAGATGCAAGGGTTATCCCAGTTTGACCTTGGGGTAGCAAAGGGGGAGGAATCCGAAATATCTGTGTCCAAGGATGGGATGCTGCCACTGCAGGGAGCCATCTTGCTTCCTCCAGGTAGCCTCTGGCCATGATGACAACCCTGTATCCACTGTACATTTCTGATCTTCGACCAACCAGGGCACTGGTCAAGGCAGCCAGTGTTACTCCTAAACTGAAGAAACAGGGCTCAGAGAGACTAAGTGCTTATTCAAGGGCAAACAGCAGCTGGAAAGCAGGCATGTCTAATTCTCTCTATTCTGCATCTGGCGTATAACTGTAAGTGCAGTCCCTAGAGGAGGGCAAGGTTGGAAAGAGCAGATCATCATGGGGTTCAGGGAGATAGGTGAGTGGGTTCAAGTTACACAAGGGTAAAGCAAATTCTGGTCCCTAGGTTTTCCCCATTCAGAATCAACTCCTGGGCTGGAACAAGAATGCAGAGCTCACAGGCCACTTTGCTTGATTGGTGTTACTTCCAGGTCAAACGTTTTCACACGGGCAATGGCCGTTTTTGTGGCATGGGGAGAAGTGAGCTCCACTTTTGTGGGTATCAGCACTGAGAAGCAACAAGCCAATTCTGTTCAACCACAATGTGGGCTGGCTCTGTGGGAAAGGCTGTTCTGCAGTGACAACCGGTGTCCTGGGCCTCAAGATAGGGAAGTCAGGGCTGTCTGTGGCATCGGCTGATTTTGGTTTCTCACTGAAGTTTTTATCTGGCATCTCTTTGGGGATGACAGGTCCTTGGGCAGGCAGCTGTCACTCGCCACTGCTGTCACCCTCAAGTGATGGAAAGTCCAGCAGAGAAAGCCTCCGGACTCCTCACCATTCCTTCTAGAGGAAAATCACCCATGGGGGAAACAGGGTCAGGGAGAGGGGCTTAACCCCTCAACATGCCAGAGGAAAAGAGCTGGAGAGGGTTGGTTTAAAACAAGTTCTGGTTCTTAGATGGACCAGCGATGCTTGCCCTGGGGGCAAGTACTCACATCTCTCTGGGATGGTCCAGCCTTGAGTTTTGGAGTTAGACCCACATGAATTCAAATTCCATCTTTGCCACCTGCAGACTGTGACCTTGGGTGAGTCTCATCCCTCCCTGGACCTAAAATTCCTCATCTGTGGAACGGACTCATAAGAGCACTTAACGCTGAACACTGGAGAGTGTGATAATGCACATAAAGCGGTTAGCACACAGTAAATGCTTAATAAGGTCAGATGTCATAGGCCTCTTCCTATGGCCTACTCCCCAGGCCTGTTTTACTTTTTTAAGGTTGAGACTCCAAAAGAACAGCTTCGAGGGCTGCTGCGTGGACAGAACGAGATGACCGGCGCCAGAACCCCAGCCCAAGACACATACTACCTGAGGAGCAAGCTGAGGGCTGGAGCCTCAGTCTCCCTATCTGCAAAATGGGCACTTGGTTCCCTCCCCTCCCCCAAAGCCCGGGAACCCCCGAAAGGCGGTGGAGGCGGCTGTTCTTCTCCCCTCCGGTCCCCTCGACCCTCTCAGATCCCTGGATCCGTCCGGCCCAGCCGCTCCCTCAGCCCCAGCCCTTCAGGGGCGCGCCCGGCCCGGGCCTCCGGCGTCCCCGGCCGCTCCCCGGCCCCGCTACCTATGGTGGAGATGAAAGTTGAGTTGAAGGCGTCCTCGGAGAAGCGGAACAGGACACAGGTCTTCCCCACCCCCGAGTCCCCGATCAGCAGCAGCTTGAACAGGTAATCGTAGGTCTTCGCCATATTACACTCTCTCCCCGACGGGAAGTGCGGCCAGCGCCTCGCCACTGGCCGCTAGCCCCGTCCATCAGCGCCGAGCCCGCCCTCTATTGGCTCCCGGCCCGCTGCGCGTCACCGCGGCCCTCGCCCGCTCCCGCGCCCCGCCCGTCGCGGGGAAACCTGGGGAAGGGGCCAGCAAGGAACTGTGCCGGAAGCGGCCCGAGCGCGCCGCTCATTGGTCGGCGCTCGGGACAGGGCGGACTCCAATTGGCCCGCAGTGAAGAGTCGGGGGCTTCAAAAGAAGACCAGCAGGAGGCGTGGCATCCCGGGTCCCCGCCTTCTTCCCCCGACACAGAGGCGGCCCCGCCCCCCGGTTGGAGGGGGAGAGCGGGGAGCGTCGCCAACGGCTCCGCGTGCCCGCAACTCGGGGGCGGGGCCTGGGGCGCGTGAGTACGCGGGCGAGAGAGACCGTTAGGCGCCAGCAGAGGGCGCACGCGGGGCGGGCTCTCCGGCTCCCGCCCTCATGGCCTGCGCAGCCTCCGTAGGCGCCGGGAAGAACGCGGGAACCGGCTGCGAAGGTGGCCCTGGCGTGTGGAGGCCGCTCCGTCAGGCCAGGGGCAGCGGAAGAGGAAAGGGGAGTGGGGATCTAATTAGAGATTGTCCAGACCGCTGTCTGCCTGCAGCTTTCCCCCGGACCCTCGGCTGCCCCAACCCAGTCAGCCGCCGAGGGAGCTAGGGTCGCGAAGATCCTAGGTGATGGTTCCGAGCATTGTTCTTTGTCTGCTGGCGTTGTCCGCTCTTACAAAAATACGGAAAGTACTTAATCCCCACCCTAACCCACTGGGGTCGGTATTGCGTTTCCTGCCTTTTTATGGTGAGCAACCCGAGGCCAGAGCTTCAGTGATTTTCCCAGACTCCAGGATGGAAAGTTGGGTCCGAGGTCGGACGCGCAGGCTTCAGAGGCCGGAGATCACCGGCGTTTCCTGCGGGGCCGGGGTGGGCCACGCCGCCGGCAGGGCGTCGGAAAAGTGTCTAGACTGGTGGCCCTGGCCGCCGCTCCTCCGTCCCTCCGCAGACCACTGCGCGCATCTGGCTCCGGTGGGGAGAGCTTAAGGCAGAGCCACGCCCGCGTCGTCTTCGGTGCCACTGGCCCCCTTTCTGGGACACTCCGCATTCTACTGTTTCTTCTGTCGCCTACGCCTCCCCTCCTCCGGGGCCTGCTTCTCAGATTGCATTGCAGACTTTCGGGGTCTCCGCATGTCCTTTAGGAGTTCCCCGTGGTCCCAGGTCTGCTCGCACTCTGGGGGAGATAATTCACTCCTGTGGCTGCTAGTGTATCCGCGCACAGGTGATTCCTTAAGGAAACCCATAGCCCGGCCACCCTTGTGTCCAGCCGCTTTCTGCATCTGGCAGATGTACTTCGACCTGTCCGCAACTGAACGCGGCAACTTCTACTCAAACTAGCCTGGCCCGAGTTACCTTATGAGTGAAACCGAAGCCATCGTTGACATTGCTCTTTCATCCCCGCATATCTTGGTGGTTGAACCTTGTCATCTCCACTGGTCTTCCTGACTATTCTGTTCTCTAATCTAGATTTTACCCTGCAGTGTGCTCATTCTAAAACACGCAGTACCCATCCAGGGTCTGTCAGGATCAGGCCTTCACAATCTGGCCCTAAACTCACCCTGTGTTGCACATCATGGGACTGGGACCTCCCGGAGATCTGAGATCAGTTTACCAAACATCCAACACTTGTTAGGTGCTGAGGCATGGGATTGACTGTAACAGTATCCTGAGATTGGATTACACCCCAAGGTGGTGGGCCAGAGGGACAGAACGAGCTTCAGTCTAGGGAGGGCCCTTAAGAAGGAATTGTAGTCATTGATAGTCCCTGCATCTACCATCTAAACAAGCTCACAGCATCAGCTAAATGTTGAATTAATATGAAGAAAATATTTTGTTTTTTTTTTTAAAGATTTATTTATTTATTTATTTGTCAGGGACAGAGGGAGAGAGAGCGAGCGAGCACAGGCAGAGAGGCAGGCAGAGGCAGAGGGAGAAGCAGGCTCCCTGCCGAGCAAGGAGCCTGATGTGGGACTCGATCCCAGGACCCTGGGATCATGACCTGAGCCAAAGGCAGCCGCTCAACCAACTGAGCCACCCAGGCGTCCCAGAAAATGTCTTTAATTGTACTTGGTGACAAAAATTGTTTGCATACGACATTAATGTTTTAAGGCTTTCATTTCTCTTTTTGATTCCCTACCCCACTTCCCCAAGATCAGATCTTGAGGCAGGTATCAGAGCAATTCAGGTAGTGAAACTACAGTCATCTTTGACGCTTTCTTCTTTAAGATACCTGCCAGCTGGTCAGCTGTTTTAAGATTACTTCCTCCAGATCACTTCTTTTCATTCCATGGCAAGAACTACCTGGGATTAATGGAAACATCCTCTTAACTGAACTTACTGCCTCTAGTCTACTCCCACTCTAGTCCCTCCTGAAAATGACTAAGTGGATCTTCCTAATGTGTTTCTTTGATTAGTCTTCAGTGGCTCTCCACTCCTGACCAAATTAAGTTCAGGCTCTCATTGCCATGGACCCAGCTTACCTTTCAACATTCCTACTTCCTTCCTTTATATATCCAGGGCTTGGGCTTTCCTGACTCAAGCAGCAGAGACCATTTTCCCCCTCATCTATTCAAATCCTAGTTACTCTTAACAGCCTGGTCAGGCAGGACTGGGTATAACAAAGGACAGGAGTTTTTCAATTACTGAGGCAAGGTGCTCTCACCTGAATACAGAGATCATAATCCTCATATGAAGTCATGGTATAAAGCAAGTAACATTTGTTAATGATCTTGGCACAGTTATCTTTGCCTCCCATCCAATCAGCATTCATTGAACCAGAGTACCTTCAGTGTCCCCCCAAACAGATTCTGAAGTTCACACTATTATAGTTTATGTAAAAATTTATTTGACCAAAATGTAGAAAAAGTGATACTATTACATATGATACAGTTGCAAGAATCTAAATGGAAAGTGTGGGTTTTATTCAATTGCACAATTTGCTAGTGTACCTTCTGGGTAGTGTGATGCTTAATAAATAGGAGTGAGGGGTAGAGGACTTGAATAAGCTAGAAGCAGGGTGATTTTATCAGAATTGTAAACTTGAGTTGGCCCCCACACTGCTGGGGAATGTGGAATGTTTCAGCTCTGAGACGTTAACCAAGAAAGCAGAAATATAACAAAGCCAAAATGTGCAGCCCTGCCTACAAAATACTCCATATCCAGTTTAATCAGGAGTTTCTTGGTCTTTTATTAACTTGGTCCTGAAGAAGGAATTAAAGTCCTACATAAGTAAATCTTCCGTTTGCCATTCCCTGAAGTATAAAGGACATGAAGCTAGGCTGATTACTTTATCTCTACTTTGCTGTCAGAGAGGCCCCTTCTGCCCAGTATTTGTTAACAACTGCTCAGTTATTGATGGCTAGTGGTCTTCTTGATAGGACTTCTCTGAATAAGACTGACTTCTACCATATTCATTCCTGCTGAGGAGATGGTCTCAGATCACAGCAGACAAGCACAGATCATTATTGGAATAAGCTATCTGCTCCTCAGAGAACAACTTTAGAATGAAAGGAACATGAAGAAGAGCCTAACATCAAGGATCTATCCAGAAAATATTGGGGTAATATGATTATGTACCGAGCATTCTCATGCTGACTGCTCAGAAGATGTTTGTTCTGCATGGTAGAGTGTGGGAGAGAGCCAAGATGATTAGGTTAATCTGTCTATGGTTTAAGAGTTCCACAAAGCCAACCCCCTCCCCCTGGCCTTTTTTTTTTTTTTTTTGCTCTGGATGGAAAATCCCTACCCATATTTTAATGTGATGGTCCCTGGTTACCTGTCATGTGACCAACAGTGGCCCAGAAAGTTATACATTCTTCAGCCTTTTAAGCTGACCCATGACTAGATACTGGAGTTGTTTTTGAAAAGTATAGGGTTGTCCATTTTCCCAGGAACCAAATGCCCTCAGTCTTAAGAGAGTATGCTCAATATAAAATACCCTGCCTACCTTATGAATAAATGCAACTTAAGGATAAAAATAGAGCTGAAAAAGCTGGTGCCTTTTGAAAAAAGGAAGGAATTAGATTTAACTGGTGCTCAAAGCTTCTCTGATACAAAATATTTGGTCATATATTCATAATTTGCTTGACATTTCCAGCAAAGCGAAGATTTCAATGGCAAAAGAAACTTCTTACAAGAGAAGAGAAAGACATGGAGCTCTGGAGTTTCTGTTGGAACAAGACTCTTCTGTTTTGGTTATATACAGTTAAGTTCGTTTAGTGTCTGATCCAGTGTCTGATGTAAGCCCACATTCTCTTCTTTGGCCTGGGCAAGTTTTTCTGGTGAGGATTAAGAGTGGGGGAAAAAGAAATTAATAAGCATCTTTGTTAAGGAGGAAAAGGTTTCTAAACTCCACAAACTGTCAGAGTGAAGTCATAACAGAGAAAGTACTTTACATTTTAATTATCACAGAATACCATGGAATAACAGAGATCAAGTATCAAATATGGGAGTCAGGGTTGCAAGATAAACTACAGAGTCTTCAATTAAATTTGAATTTCAAGTAAGCAACAAATACTTTTTTAGGACAAGTATATCCCAAATGTTGCATGACATACACTTATGCCAAAAAATTACTCATTGCCTATCTGAAATTCAAATTTAACTGGGTGTCCTATGTTTTCATTTGTTAAATCTGGCAGTCTAGAGTTGGAACACCTGGACTTAAACCCCAGTAGTACCACTGAAATATGCCATTTAACCTTGCTAAGTCTCAGTTTCCCTATCTGTCAAGGATAAAAACAGAAATACAGGGCATGCAGATTACCATAAGGAACAAATGAGAGGTGCTTCAGAACTCAGGAAGTGCTACGCACACAAAAACATAGTCGTAGATACGGGAAACAATACATTCCCCACCTAGGGCCAGTTAATTAGCCTATGGTAGGAAATTATAATCCTGAAATCCATTTTTTCTTCGGAGGCTTTGGGAACGGCCATTGAAATTCCAGGCATAATCATGTTATTGTGTCTGTGTGTCCATAGCCATGGAGTCAAACCCCAGATAAACGCAGCATGACTGAAAATCTAAGTCAGACTACAGGTGAGTTATTAAGTGACCAGGCTGATAAAATAAATTTTCAAAAACCGAAAAAGTGAGATGCCATTTAGGGCTAGGCACAACAGCGATCAAGACAGAACTGGTTTGCCGTGAGTGATGGCCGCCGATAAGAGACGAGGTCAAAAATCATTAAAACACTGGAGGAAAGCAAAATGCCTCATAAATTGTGATAGGATCAGCTTGGAAATTTTCAGAAAGGAAAAAAAAACTGACTGCAAAGATGGCAGTCTTTCAACTAGAACTGCTCAACCTTTCATCTCACAAGGCACTGAAAAATATCTGGTCTCGCTATGATCGGGCGGATTCTGTGACAGAAAAGAACAGCGAGCGGCGTGGGCCTGACTAATGTGGATGGACAGTACCCACTCCGTGGTCTCCCCTATGCCTCACGGACGGAGCCACCACTTCTGTTTTGCAGAAAAGCTAAGCTGCTTGTACAAGGTCCCACAGGGCTGAGATTCAAACCCAGGTCTCCCCACTACAAATCCTGACCACATGTCACCTTGCCACTTGGATTCTCTGGTGTCTACTTTGTATTAGATCTAAGAGAAAAACAAAACAAAACAAAAAAACGCCTTTCCCTTAAGGTATCAATTGTCCTCGAGAAGTGTGACAGGCCCCTAGACCGTCAATAGGTGGTCGGAGGTCATGTTAGCCCAAATCTCTGTAAATGAAGTTCCACTTAGGGGCTTAGTTAAGTGGAATGACTGGATAAGTAGGGCTGCAGTTATTTCAAAGTGTGGAGGCCACCTACATCTGGAAAAATCCCAGGAACAAATATAGTGAGCAAACATAAAACACCCGCCCCTTCATAGCTCAGCGTTTCCACAGTCCTGAGTATGGCCGTATGTGGGGGGAGTGGTTTATGCAAGAGTTCACGGTGGACGGGAGTTAAGAAACCAGGGAAAGGCTGAGGTTGGAAGGCTGTGAATAGTTGGAGGGAGATGGATTTGGGAGGCATGAATATAGAGAACTGGGACAGAGGTTCCCACCTGAATAAAATTACAGGATGAGAAAAAATAAAGCTACAGTAACCAAAAATTGTTGCTCTAATTGGAGATCTCCATGCTGCTCTCAGGTTCACAGGGGCAGTCTAGAAGACATGCGTGGACATCAAAATGGCAGTGCTTCTGGGATAATTTATGGTGGTGGTGGTGGTGGTAGTGGGGGGCAGGGGAGAGTAGATGAAATATTTAAAATTTGGCTTCTTGTGGAAAAATCTACGAGCTTTTGGTCAGTATATACATTATCTCTTAATACCCACAGGCTAACTTTAAGAGTTCTCACCAAACCAAAGCAAGGTTCTTGATTCGAGTTAAATTTAAGTATGAGGAGATAGCTGTTACCATCTCAGGCAACTTTGGAACTCGGGAATGAATCATCTCTGTCTGATTTTCTTCAGCTTCCACCCCCTTTCCCTGCTAATGGGATGCGTTTTCATCCCTTGTGTAGTTGTTTTCTAAGGGCAGAGGATAGAGGTGAGGCACACTGGTGAACTTCCTCCCAAGACCCAGGGCTGGATAGATGTTCCATGAACAGTGAAGACACAGGGAACCTCGGACACCACTCTCAGAGGGTAACACAGAAAACAAATGCGAAAAGGAAGAAAAAGGAGACCAGAATACCACTGCCGCTTTTTGAAACCGCAGGTCATACTCCATTCAAGACGAGTCTCTCTTTAGACAGAAGCCTCCCAGTTTCTGCTGACTCTATCAAGCTCCTTAAGAGGCTGGATGTGTCCCCATTCAAAAACAATTTCTATTTAAGGAAAAACTGCTATTGGCATGCAGATATAGTTAGCTAGCACATTTTTGAGAGCTCATGCCAAATTGGCTTTTGTTTTCATATAGGCACAAAGAATCACGTGGGCATCATTTTCCTTTTGAAATGAGCTCCCCATCTGAACCACCCACTTTCTGTTGTAGCCACCGTCAAGGGCATCACAGCTACGGCTCAAAAGCGGCAAGTGAAGGAAATGAAAATGAGGGCCTGGGCACAAGGAGCGCCTGTCTTTATTTCAGTCACACAGTCACAGACACAGCAGAGGAAGGCTTGAAAGACCAAACCAGGAGGCAGGAAACGAGCTTGTAGAAGCCCACGGGAAGTGTAGGCACCACAGGGAGAAGGCCAGCTTCGGTATTGCTAGGACCTAGGACGGCACCCCAGCTCCCTCTTAGAGAGAGGTCATGTCGTTGAGAGCATGGTCCAGTTCCTCGCTGATAGCTTTGTACTTGAGCTTCTGAGCATATAGCTCGTCTAGAGGGCGGAGGGTCCCCAGGGAGAGAGTTCAGAAGAAGAGGTACAGGGAACAGAACGAGAGGGTCGGAATGGAGTGCCACAGATGAACAATGAGAGGGAGAAAAAAAAAAGTGAGAAAACAAAGTATGAACCAGAAGAAAGTTGTGTCTTACGTAAAACAGAGGAGGAAGCAAAAGATCCACAGAGTGGTTTCTAAGTGGTTTGAGGTTCTGTGGGGAATCAGCCATAAGAAACCTTTAAAAGAAGGGGGACTAGAAATGGACACAGCTTCTGCCCCCAACCCCCTGCCCCAGGTGATTTCTGACTTGCAGTGATGTCACCCAGTCCAAAGGTTATACTTTGGAATGGGGTATTTTTCCTTATACGGAAACCTTGCCTCCTAAACCAAACACTGGGACACATGGTCTGAGGAATAAGGCTGGCACCCTTTCTGAGTGAGACAGACAGTTTTAGGAGATTTTTTGTTTGAATCCAAAGATACTAGAATTTCCTGCTTATTTTATGAAGAACACGGGACAGAATTCCTTTTTTTTTTTTTCTTTTTACAGTTGGAACTCTTCAAGAGATTCTGGGCTATGTGGGCACCAGACTTGCAGACAGGAGTCTTTATTCAGTCTCTACATTCTCTGTATTCAGTTTTCTCCTACTGTGATAAGCTCTGAGCTCTCTGGGAGAGAGCTTCTGTAAAAATGGAAGGCATTTTAAAAATGCAAGGCATCTCTCAGGAATGAGCACATTGAAGGAAATTCTAAAGGCTTTTTCAAACAAAATCAGCCATATTTGGGTCTCTGTATTCATATGTGGAGCCAATTAAGCCGAGAGCTTTTACTTCCTGAAAAACGGCCACCCCGGTCTGCATCGGACTTGCACTGTCCTGTTCCAGTGCCCCAGACCTTCAGATGTGCCCTCACTCTGTACTTCACTTTCCTAGGGTGAACAAAGCCCAGCTCAGCCCTCCACAGACTCCTCCCCCTGACAGCGAACTGTCACAAAGCATGAGGCAGAGCAAGCGTAAGCAGATGGCAGTTTCATACCTTCCAGGTCATCAATTGTCTTTTCCAGTTTTGCAACCGTTCTTTCTGCAAATTCAGCCCGGGTCTCAGCCTAGAAGGAAAGAGAGGCCTCACTATGAGGGCTTCGAGACCAGCCTTGAGAGAACCCGGAACTGGCAAGGCACAATCGCGCTCACCTCTTTCAGTTTGTCGGACAAAAGTTTGATTTCTTCTTCATATTTATCCTCCTTTTCAGAATACTGTGGGAGAAACCAAAACAGTACTTTAAAAAAAAAAAAAAAAGAAAAAAAAAAGAGGACAAAAAAACCAAAACAAAACACACAGAAGAATGTAGGTTCTCTGTTCCTTAGAGAAAAGCAGTGCTTGAAGCACTACAAACGTGGCCAAGAAGCAAAGTGGAGGCGGCACCTTTCCAGGTAGAAGCAATGGGCCCAACACTCCAGAGGGTCTGCACTGGAGACCTCTGGGGTGGCACTGAGCTGAAGGTCTGGGCGGCATAACTTGAAAGAGATGACACTGTGATGAGGACGGAGCAGAGAGCTGAATGGAAACATGTGCCAAGTGGAGCCCTCCGCAGCCTGCCTGATGTTTCCAACCCCGCTCCCCACCACCTTTCCCAAACACGTTCTGTGCACTCTCTAGTCTCCCAGCCTTAACCCCCCCACCCCCAAGCACGGGATGTTCCATCCCCCACTGACTATCTGTCAGAAATGATTTTTGTCTTGCAGGGTTCAACTCGGATTAGTATCAGCTGACTTTACGGCCGCTCGCTAGCTGGCTAGAAATCCTCAATCCCATTTTACAGATGAGGAGGAGAGTCACAGACAGGTTAAGTCGTTGGTCGGGAGTCCCATGGCTGTGAAGTGACCACACCGTGACCGACTGGAACTGGACTCTGGAATTTGAGCTCCAGGCCTTCTTCCTGCTTTACAGCCCTTGTAAATGTCACCTCCTCGTGACACATTCCCCAGCTTTCCAAGGTCCCTCTGTTGAAGTCTCCAAGCACGTTATTACTGGGTCAGCGTCTTCTACTCAACTACTGAGTAGTTGCAGAGCCTTGCAGAGCAGAAGCCATATTATCACTGTAAGGTCTACCCCCACGGCCTAGGACCGCACTTGGCATGCCCACGTGAGCTAATGTGGCATGCACGTGAGAGCCACGTCTGCTCATCAAATATCCTCGTATCCCTGTGAATACTAATGACATAGCTCTAAACAAGACAGATATAGTCCCCGTCCCTAAACTTGCCATCTAGCAAGAAAGGCATGTCCTTAATTAATTAGGACAAATGTGATCAGCCATCATGATAGGAAAAGAAGTAGTGGGGCTACACCGTCAGGAAACCCCTAACCTGGGTGTTCAATGCACCTGGAGCGCAGCAGGAGGTGGGGAGAGGGAGGAAGCGAGGACGGCGAATTCACAGGGCAGGCCACAGAAGAGGGCGTACATTGCTCCTCACGTGCTTCTCTCCGGTAATGACTGCTTTGGGTACTATTTCAATCTAAAAAGCCTGAATCTGCGTCTCCTATCTGCTGCCCGGCCTTTTAGAGTGTATTTCTGGAGGATTGATGGGATTCATCTGAGAGTGAGGCTCTGTACACAGTTAGGTTTAGATCTCCCTAAGAGGAGGCTGACCAGGTATGAATCTCACATTCCCTTTCCACCCTCCCTGATGGCGGAGATAAAAGACGGTGCATGGGGCACCTGGGTGGCTCAGTGGGTTAAAGCCTCTGCCTTCAGCTCAGGTCATGATCCCAGGGTCCTTGAATTGGGTTCTCTGCTCAGCAGGGACCCTTCTTCCCTTCCTCTCTCTCTCTCTGCCTGCCTCTCTGCCTACTTGTGATCTCTGCCTGTCAAATAAATAAATAAAATCTTAAAAAAAAAAAAAAAAGAGTGCAAAGACCGCACAGAAGAAGGAACTATAGCCACTGGACGTCTCTTTTTATTGGGGGCGGGAAATCCTGCTACTGGGCACCAAAGCCACCGTTAGCAAACAGAGGTCAGCTCCCTGACGCCCCGGCTCGAACTCCCGTGCACCATGAGGGGAAGGAAAGAAAGCCCAGCAAATTGCCAGCGCCAAGCCGACCACCAACCTTTTCAGATGCGGCCTCGAGCGATTTCAGATTGTTGGTGACATTCTTGAGCTCTTCTTCTAGGTCACCACATTTCCTACACAGAGACAAAAGAAATTTATGTCCTGTCCCCCGCTTAGAGCAGGCAATTCTCCCCTGAAAGCTTTCAAGCAGAGGAATCCACGCTGCCTAGGGCCCCCGGAAGGAATGTGGGGAAAAATGTTAATGGCTTCTTGCTGAGCTGTATTGCTGTGCCCTTATCCAGACCCCACGGTGCCTGGCAAAGACGGCTGTAGGCCGAGGAGTGTTTGGAAGGTTTGTGTAAAGTGCTCCTGGGCTCTCGCCAAGGGTGAGGCAACAGGGACTTGTGAAAATCTGTGATTGAGGAGGCTACCTGCGGAAGGTGTAAGGATGAAATGGAACACAGGAGGCCGGGAGACAGCAATTGGTTTGCAGCCGACGCTCGAGGA
The DNA here is from genome assembly GCF_002288905.1 of Enhydra lutris kenyoni. Lineage (NCBI taxonomy): Eukaryota > Metazoa > Chordata > Mammalia > Carnivora > Mustelidae > Enhydra > Enhydra lutris. The sequence continues at coordinate 1,166,673 of NW_019154094.1, read as the reverse complement.
CGCAAGCTCTGAATGGATCTGCGAAACTGGATCCTCTCTCGGCATCTTGGGATGCTCCACGGAGCTGGATCCCTCATCCAAGGCCGAGGGGGAGAGGCTTTTTGTGCGTTCGGAGCTTGCGGGACTGTGGGCTGGCTTTTCACTTCCTGCCTGCCACGCCCACCCAGGAAGGCGTCCCAGGCGAACGATGACATCAAGATAAGGCAGAAACGCTGACAGGGAAGCCCGCTTTCTGCAGGGAAGTGTTCCCTTAAGAAGGCACAGCCTCCTGAGATACCCTCTCTGGAAGAATGGGATTTCCGGGCTTCTCTGCTAGGGCCTGTCTCCCTGCTATTTCCCAATACCTCTGTGGAAAGGGTGAGCACGTAGGCAGTGCTTCCCAGGGCAGTGAGAACAAAAGGACACTCTCTTGTCAGCCACGGCGGCGAAGGGGGAGGGCTCAGCTGGGAGTCCCAGGTGCCCATTCACTTGAGCAGAGGCCTTGAAGAGTCAGGGTCAATTCCCAACATGCCAGCTCCCTCCCGCTCGGCGCCCGGAGCCAAGCCGGATCCCCTCTCCGTCCTGCTCTGCCACTCACAGTTCAGACACCTCGGCACGCTCCTCCGCCCGCTCCAGCTCGCCCTCCAGGATGACCAATTTACGAGCCACCTGCAGATGGAAAGGATTGACTGAGACCCAACAACCACATGTAGGAGGATGCCGCCCCCCTGACCCTTAGAGACAGCAAGGCTGCACCCAGATCATCTGCGAGCACCTGGGCCCCAGGAATGAGGCAGGCGGGAGGGGAAACCAACCAGGGAGGCCAGCAGAAAAGCCACTGAGCTTTCATGGTCTGAAGACCCATGATTCCCAATTTTAGCCAAAACACTCAGCTGTGGGACAAAAAGTGATCCGATCAGTTGGTCTCCTCACTAAGTGAGACAAGTGTTGCAGAATTCCCCAGGCCTTGCTGGCATTGTGGAAGATACGGTTTCCTGACCAAGCAGCTGTGTCTGCAAGAACAGATGTGGACCCAGAAGGACAGCTGAACTAACCAAAAGCTTCCTTTAGGCGGCCCCGGGGCTCTCCCTATCACAGATCCATTTCCTCTCCACTTCCTGCGGCTGCCTTCTGCCAGCCCCACTCACCTCCTCGTATTTGCGGTCAGCCTCCTCAGCGATGTGCTTGGCCTCTTTGAGCTGCATCTCCTGTATCTCCATCTTCTCCTCGTCTTTCATGGCCCGGTTTTCTATCACCTTCATTCCCCTGCAAGGAACAACCTCGTCATTACCTCCGCACACGGGTTACCACTCATTGCACACCTCCACACGTCAGCTCATCCAAACTCCTCTCCAAGAACCATGCTCCAAAGAGGAAGCCATAGAGCGGCTCTCTTTCACTTCCCCTTCACCTTCAACTTCATAGCTGCCCTATGAGGCACACCGTCCCCACTTGACAGAGGAAGAAACGGAAGCACAGAGAGGCCAAGTAACTTGCTCAGGGTTGCGAAGCTCATACGTGGCAGAGCTGGGATTCAGACCCTGGTGATGTGGCTCCAGGGTCCGTGCTCCCATCCTATATGGCCTCTCGCTAACTAGTATTGAGAAGTACTTGTACCATGACAGTTACCGCGTGGGCCAGCCTGGCTGTGGGAATGATGGATTCTACTGTGCTGGGGGAGAAGGTGTGTACGTGTCACGGCAGGCTTTCCAGAGGGAACACAGGGAACCACAGGAGGGTTTCAGAAGCAGGAGGGAATGGAAACCAGAAAGATGAAGGGACTGCCGTGGGAAGACCAGGTAAGAGGCAGGTACCCACAAGGTGAGGGGTAAGGAGGAGCTGAACCGAAGTGGACAGGTCAAGTCTGGAGAGGACAGTGTCTGGGGATGGCTGGATATCTACAGGGCAGCTGGCTTTGGCCTGCACTGCTTGGAATGCACGAGTAAGACCAGATACCTCCCAAGAGGCCAACCCAGGATAACGTACTGATGTGTGTCATGCTTGCCCAGACTGGAGGACCATACACGTCTTGTTGCTTAATAAATACGTCACTAGCATCCCTCGCTTGCTGTCAAGACACCTTCACACCTATGCAAAGCCTTAACCTCAGCACAGGAGCAAGCTTGGGAAACCTCTGCAACTGGAAAGGCCCAGGTGACTTGCCCAACCCGAAGGGAGGGGCCGTGGAAGGACTCGAATCCAGACCTCCAGTTCCCAAGCAGAGAATTCTACCAAAGCTAGCTGTCTCCCAACAAGGGCATCACCAAAGGGCTCTGGTGGTACGACACAGAGATGTGAGGGGCCTTCCCAGGCTTTCTCGGTTTGGTGAGGTCCTAGAGGTGAGACGTCTGGCCAGCCTGGTCTGCCTGTGAATACGGGTAGCAACTAATCCAGGCCCCAGGCACAGCCAAGAGCAACTTGTGATGACCAGGAAGCATCTGCTGGGCTGATGCCCTCCCCGGTACAGGCTGTTCCACGATGCACGGGAAGAAATGTCCCGCATGGGCAACTGGCAAAGTCAGCCTCCAAGATTCCCGGGTTGGTTTTTCATCTCACCAGAGCATAATCGGAAATTAATCCTTCAGAGGAGCTTATACCAGGAACCGGTGGTGGACGGGCGAAATGAGAGTCCTGGTGTGATCGCCGGCTAGATACACAATGACCACTGGCCGGGCCCACACCGTCCCCACACAAGGAGCCCATTTTCCACCACCACACAGAGACGGCTGCCTCTGTGAATGACACAATCTGCCCTCAGTCCTCCAGAGCCTGTGCCAAGGCATGAATTATCCTGCGCCCAAGGACGGAGCATTCCACCAGAGGCCCGAAGGCAGAGTGCATGCCCCCGAGGTGAGGAGTGCTGTCAGTTCCCAGTCTACTAATGGTGCTGCTCTGCGAGTGTCCCTGACATACAGTTGTCACTATCCAGCTGCCTTAACAATCAATCATCCGTGCAGATGCCCCATTCCAAGTTTCCATCTCCCAACCTCCTCTCCCTTCACCCGGGAACTTGATACTCTGAGAACACCAGCGAGACGCACAGCAGCTCTCAGAGAATCTGCAAAGCAGCCGTCTGCAAATGGGTGGCCAGGGACAATTGTCCTTGCAGGCTTACATTGACCCATTTGTCAATTTTCTCTGCCTGTTGGGAGTTCTCCTACAGTCCATCCCAGCTCTGGGAGCCACCTGGCGCCACGCCCATTGCTGAGAAGCAGATGCCTCCAAGCCTGAAGCATCCTTACCTCTCGCTCTCATCCGCGGCCTTTTCGGCCTCCTCCAGCTTCTGCAGGGCCGTGGCCAGTCGCTCCTGGGCCCTGTCCAGCTCCTCCTCAACAAGCTGGATGCGTCGATTGAGAGCTGCCACATCCCCTTCGGCCTGGGGAGGTCAGAGGCGCAGCCAGGTTAAGAAGTGAAAGGCCACCCCAGCATCCCCAAGTCACATGGCATCCTTCCCTCTATTAACACGCTTCCCCCATCTCCCTCTGCCCAAGAAAGTCCACCCAAGAATGCAGGCAGAAAGGAATTCATGCTGTCATCTGGAGAATATGAATTTTCCATATGATCTTCCTCCGAAAATGTCCGGGAACTTCCACCACTCAATGACAAAGGTGTGTATCCCAGTGGAGGACAGGCAGTCAAGTCAACATGGAAGAGTGCCTGGGAGAAGACAGTGCTGGCCTCTCTGGGATTCCTAGAGAACTGGGCCACCAAGTGCCCTGACTTACCCTGGCATATAAAAAGCTCTGCTCCCAGTCACCTTAACAGTAAGATAAATTTAAGAGTATGGAACCCTCAGTTAAATGTTGGCCACACAACATGGGGAAGCGGGACAGCACCCTCAGAACACCACCCTGAACTAAGCCTGGCCCAGAGAGGATGGGACAAAAAGATTTAAGTAAGGAGAGACTTATGGGCATGGAAGGGATGTCTGAATGGTGATACTGGCTTTTCAAGGTATTTGCACCTACGAGGAAGGTAATAAGGCGGCAGACATAAAAGCAGGATCTCCGGGCTCAAAAAACGCTCGGTCAGAAACCCCGTTTTGCCGATTTGTAGCCGGGTGGCATTGGGCAGGCTGCTTCACTGCTCTGAGTGCCCCCATCCCAGCCCCAGCACGGAGGAGACGGTAACTGAGGGTGTGGCATTGCACCTGCCAGGTGGGAAGTCCCATGATTTCACCTCATTTAATCCTCCGGTATTTTACAACGGGAATCGGAGAGGTCCAGCTAGGGGCAGTCGTTCCATTCAGTGTCACAGAACTGGTGAGAAAACAGCTTCAGGAACCCCAGCCCACGGCTCTTCCCTGGCTGAGTCTATCCTGCAGAGTCCTGTGGGGGCTCTGAGGTCAGCCACCCTCAGCAAGAAATACTGAGGAGTTGGTGAAATTTGACTCAACAGAGGGAAGATGTGTAAAGCTACACTGGCTTCTTCCTATCGAGACAATCTCTGAGTTGGGGGAGGCCATAAAAATTAGTAGGAAACCGCTCCCGCCCCCCACCCCCTGAATTTATACAGGGGGGAAAAAAAAAAAGAGTAAAAGAATGAGACTAGAGATGCTGAAAAACTCAGTGACTCAGGAAACTGTGCTCAGCTCCAGGGTCTTAAGCAGCAGATGGAGGGAAAACTCCCACAGGTGTTTCTGATCGCCACTTCCTCTGAAACACCAATCTGGAGACTACATTAAAACCACCGGTGAACTATTTTAAGAAATTCACCCACTCCTCCTAACGAGTGGGTGCCTTTTATTCTTTTTAATAACACGAATTTAAACTCCTTCAGCAACAGGGGCAAGAATTGATTTCCCCCCTCCCCCAATAGTTAGTACATTAGCAAAACTGCCTAACCAACACTACTACCTAATTCTGGAACATTTCCATTACCCCACCGCCCCCCAAGAAATCCCATCCCCATTAGCAGTCAAGGTATTGATTTTTAAGATCATACAAAGGTACTTTATTCATGAGTTGTCTTTAAAAAATGAAAGTGAGCCTTTCCTTCTGTGGGGAATTCTGAATCCTGATAACCACGCTCTGGCACATTTTCAACTGTCTGGAATTGAAAGAACGCTGATACACATGACTATATCCGTGCATACATATATATGTATTTTTGAAAAACTGCTAGTCACTGCTAGTCATTTTGGGCTCCACCCCTTCCTGCAATCAAAGCTTCTACACTCTACAAAGGATTTCCCTTATAAGGTAAAAGAGGCTTGCTAGATACATGTGGCAAAGGAACAGGAAGATGTCGGTTAATCACACAAAAATCTAAACGAAACCAGCTGTTGGGAGGCAGACCCAGAAGTCTGCCACACGCCGGCTCTTGGCTTTCTCCACAAGAGACTGAGAAAGGGTTTTTTTTCTCTCCCTCTCTGGGCTCAGTTCCTTTGCCTGAGTACTTTCTTCAGACTTCCCCATTCTGACCAAGAGGAGCATGCTTTGAAAAGCAAACTTTTTAAGAAGTCCACAACCTTCCAAAAACATCCTTCCTTCCCACTGGACTGTCCTACTCCTAAATCTTGGCTTGAGACTGAGGGTCATTTTTAAGCAGAAGTAATTGTCCTCCAGTGAGATGACTTGGGATGAGATCAGAGGGAGGGTTCTGCCGGTTTCTTGTGTGAAAGAGGCCAAACCAGCTACTGTTTGAGGCTTGCACAGGTTTCTGAGGCCTCCTCAACGCCAGAGCAGCCCTGACAGACCAAATGCTTCCACTCAGGCCAAGACTGGGGCGGTGTTGGGGCTCTTCTCCAGACTTGTCAACACCCAGGGCATCTTTTCCACTTCTGGGATCCCCACCCTCAGCCTCAATACTCCAGCTTTCCGGGGCCCTGGGGCTTCACGGTCTCCAACTTTCTTGCACACCCAGGGCCCTTCTCCCAGCAAATCCTTATTCTATATATATATTTATAATAATAAATGCTGGACTTCATTTTGAAGCCTACCCCAAGAGGGAAGGGGGGGCTAATCCCCTCTCCTGCTCCCACAACAGAACACTGAACCCCTCTGCAATGCTATCCAGCCTTATTTGTACCCCTCACACCCGTTAGACTGTGAGCTCTTCTGAGGTGACTGGGAGGGGAGGAAAAACAACCATGAATTGAGCACCTACTATGTGCCATTACTCCCCAGACCCTCCCAGCTATCATAGGGTGTTGGCACTATTGCCACGGCTGCTTTACAAATGGGGAGACACGGCACTAGGGGTTAAGTACCAAGGGGTAGGAGACGGCGTTAGAATGCGGATCTCTCCCCAGCCCCAGGAGTTGCCACCATGTGTCCTGCCCCAAGGGGCAGTCCGAGGACGGAGGGAGGGCGAAGAGAGCCCTCCTCCATCGGCCCCATTATCTGTCTCAGGCCGCGCAGCATGGAGCTGAGGCACATCAAACCATGTTGGGTCGAGGACCCCGAGCTAACATTCCTAAGTTCTTGTGGAGAAAGGCGGGGTCCCGCGGCCGCAGCTCGGCGGTTGTTCCCGCGGGGACCAGCTGGGGAGGGAAAGGCCGGCTGCTCCGGGCTGAACTTCCGCCCCCCGCCAGGAGCAGACACGTCGCCGCCGCGCCCCTGGGAACAGCTGGGAAAGTTCAGCTGGAGCCGGGAAGCCGCGTGAGAGGGGAGAAAGTGCGACGGCCCCCCTCCCCGAGTCCGCGTCGGCTAGTCCAACCCCAGACAATGGAAGCTCAATGTTTCCACTCTCACTTCCCGCTCCAAGGTCCCGGCGCCCCCCCCCCCCCCCCCCCCCGCCCAGGACCCCGGCGCCAGCCCGAAGTCAGATGGCAGTGCGGCGCCCCCACAACCCCCTCCCCACTCCAGGATCCTGCGTCCTCCTCGGCCCCATCCCCCCATTACCCGCTCGGCCGGCCACGCCCGATCCGGATGCGGCGCCCCCTCCCCCGTCCCAGGCTGGGGAAAGAGGATGACCTCGGAGAAAGGGGGTCTCAGCCCGCCCGCGGGAGGGGGCTGCGGATCCGCGATCGGGGAGCCGCCAGGCCAAAGCGCACGAAGGCGGGCTAATGGGGGGCCCGGGGAAACCCGGTAGCGGCCGCCCAGGGCGGGCGGGGAGCGCGGGAAGCGGGCGGCGCGGGGAGAAGGAGAGAAAGGAGCGCGCGCTGGGCCCGGGGATGCCGGGGCGCGGGACCCGGGCGCGGGCTCTCACTTTCTCGCGCCGCTCGCGCTCGCCGTCCAGCTCCCGCTGCAGGCCCTGCGCGCGGTCCTCCGCCTCGTCCGCCTGCTGCTGCAAGGCCTGGATCTTGCGTTTCACCGCCTCCAGGGAGTTGAGGCCGGCCATGGCGCGGGGGCGCGGAGGCGCACGCAGCGGGCGGCGGGCAACGGCGGGCGCTCGGCTCGGCTCGGCTCCGGCGAAAGCTGCACCAGCCGCGCCCCGGCCCCCGAGCCTTTGCCTGCGCCGGGGCCGCCCCCGCCTCTCCCCGCCCCCGGCCGGGCCGCCGTCGGGGCGATGAGGTCACCCGGCCCGGCCGCCGACGTCAGCACCGCTGGGGGAGGGCCTGACGTCGGCACCGCTGGCCACAGCTGCTGGAAAGTGCCCCTTTTCGGGACTTATTTGGAGAAAACGCCGAGAGGCACCGCCTTCTCCTCTTCCTCCTCCTCTTCCTCTGGCGCTGCACGCCCGCCCGGCCCCGGGGCTCCCGCCTGGCCCAGCCGCGGGCGCCCCCATTACTGCGCACGTACGTCGGAGGCTTTCTTTTCCGTGAGCTCCAGCTTCTCCTGGGCGTCTTTCAGGTCCTCGGAGTATTTGTCCAGCTCATCCTCCGTCCCCTTCAGCTTCTTCTGGAGGTGCGTCAGCTCCTCTTCCACCTGGGGACAGATGGGGGGACGTGTCAGCCTGGGGCCCACGTACCCGTGGCGCTGGGGCGTCTCCCACATTCACAAGAGTCCTCTCTGTCTCTCTGGGCCTCAGTTGCCTCATCTGCAAAACAGGGATAACCATACTGTGCACCCCTCAAATGCCACCTGTTAATATGATTTTCACCTTCCCATCTCTTGGGATCAGCTGTGTATGGTTATCTTTGGTGGGGGGGGGGGGTGTGTCCCGGATACTCTTTCAGAATGGATTACGGCTTTTGGGAAACAAGTCCCGACAGGCTTCCCAGAAACACATTTCAGTTTTGCATCCCAGTTTCAGGGGTGCGGGCTCCTGGGGATCCTGAGCTAAGCAGAAATAGGAGTCTTATACCCTGGGCCCAGACCTTCCCCCAAACCCCAGCCTGTCCCTCTCTAGTCCTGCCTCCTACACTGGCAGCCAGAGAAACTTTCTAAATGTATGCTTGCCCTGCTCCTGCCTTGAACTGCCATGGCTCCCCATTGCCCAAGAGAGCGGTTCTCTGACTTTCCCACAAAATACTCTGAAAGTTTGGGGTACCCGGTGGTGGGGGTGTGTGGGGTGGGGGGCTCAGTAGGTTAAGCCTCTGATTCTTCATTTTGGCTCAGGTCATGATCTCAGGGTCATGAACTCAGGGTAGTGAGATGGATCCCCGAGCCCGGCTGTCGCTGTGTGGAGCCTACTTAAGATTCTCTCTCTCTCTCTCTCTCTCTCTCCCTGTACCTCTGCCCCTTGCCCCCACCCCTGTCCCATGCTCGGTCTCAAACAAAATAAAACAAAAACTCTGAAAGGTTGAAGGGCTCAGGCCTGTCCCTCTCCTGTACTTGGGGGGCCTGCTAGAAGAGAGCTAACCCTCAAAGACCACTTTCTTTGAAGGCTAAGGTTAAATCTTTAAAATTACTGCACCTCTGGCTTACGTTCATTTTAATAAAAATGTCCCCCACATTCTCTAAGTTTTCAGTTCTTTATGTTTATTCTGGGAGCCTTGCCCCTCTCTTGGCCCTCCTAGCTTGAAGAGCTCAGATCTACAGGATACAAACCACAGACCCCCTCACCTCTCCATCGCCCTCCACTGCACTGGTCAAGAGTCAGTTCAGGAAGCCTTCTCTGTCACCTCCAGGCTCCCTCCCCTGCCCTGAATTCTGGTCCAAGCTGGGTCAGTCCAGCTCATGTTTTTATCTGACTTGTGTCTCTGGTAGTTTGATCCCCTGGTTCAGTCCATGCTCCCAGCGTGAGCTAGCAGCCCTCCCTGGGGCCCTGCTTCATCCTCCTGTTTCCCCTTCCCAGCAGGAAGCCCGGAGAGGTCGACTGACTTTCTCCAAGATCCCCCAGCACAGGATTTGAACCCACTTCTGGACACGCCCTTGTGCCAGTCTTGCTTTCCTTCATCCCCTTCTGACTTCCCTCTTTTCTATAACTTCCCGAAGAAGGTATGTTATAGAAGCTGATGTGGCTTCTAGGTCAAGCTCTGAATCTGATCTGGGTTACACACTCACCCCTCAGATGAAGTGCAAAATGTGCCAGATGCTCTGTGTGTGTGTGTTTGCCCCTGTGCAAAATCTTTGTGGGTTTTTTTTTTTTTAAGATTTATTTATTTATTTGAGAGAGAGAGAAAGAAAGAGAGAGAGCGCATAAGTGAGAGGGGCACAGGGAGAAGGAGAGAGAATTCTAAGCAGATTCCACCTTGAGTGCAGAGCCCAACATGGGGCTCGATCACAGAACCCTGAGAACACAACCTGAGCCAAAACCAAGAGTCTGACACTTAACCAAGTGCACCACCCAGGTGTCCCCCCGTGCAAATTCTTAAAAGGCCTCCTGTCCTGTCTTCAAGGCCACTGAGTCCTACTGCTGAGCTAGGGAATGGGGAGGGGAGTGGGGGCTCAGAGGAGGAGGAGGGTGACAACAGCTCAAGCCTATGTCAGCCTCCCCAGGGCCTGATCTTGACCTTACTAGGCAATAAGTCTACATGCCTGGCTCCAAATCCCAGCTGTATGACCCCTTTTCTGGCCTCAGTCTTCTCATCTGCAAAATGGAAACCTTGTTGTGGTGATTTCTGAGTGCCCCAGCAGCTGCTGTGAAACTTCTGCCTTAACCAAGAAAATGAGCCAGTTTTCTTAAAGGCAGGTCAGTGTGACCCAGTGTTCACCTGACATCCTTCTGGAAGGATCTCTGGGGTACAGCATTTACTAGGTGCCAACTATGTGCCCAGCACAGTGCTGTCTTAACATGACAGAGTGAGAGCAAGTTCTGCGGCTTTGGGCTCATCCAGGTGTAAAGATGGGTGGGTTTTTCATGACATTTTCCGGCAAGGTTTGGACAACAAGGGGTGGGGACTGGGATCACGTGGTTCGGGGGCCATGAAACATTTGGAAAGTGCTAGGCACATGACACGTGCCGTCTCATTGAAGCTGCATGTCACAGAATGGTAAACTGAGTCCTAGCATGAGAAAGGGACTTGCCCCTGGCCACACAGACAGGGGATTTGAATCCTCATCAGACTGATTCCAAAGCTGGTTCGCTTGACTTCTAGGTTACACATGCCCGCTGCTCATTGACTTCCCACTGACCTTCCACACCCAGCAACAATGCCCACTCCCCCCGGGCAGAGCCTCACCATGGCCTCCGCCACCCACCCACCCCCCGCCTCAGTCCCTGTCCCTCCCTTTGGCCCAGCCCTGTCTGCTGAGGCAGGGAGCATCCCTCCATGTTTGGCTCTGTCTCTCCCAGCCTGGACTCCTCCAGAGTTGGGCCAGGCTGAGGTCACCCTGAGCCAAGCCCCAGCATCACCCAGTATGGGGCTAGGTTCAGTCCTCACTGAAGAAGTCCAAGGGAAGTTTGCACAATGAATCAGTGACACACCCCACACCCTTCAGTGGTTGAAGCCAGGTATGAAAAATCAATAAGACTGACACACATTGGGTTCCTTGCCCTGGCTCTGGACCTGGCTCTGGTCTCTGACAAGTCACTTCCTTCTCTGCGCCTCAGTTTTCCTGCCTGTAAAATGGCTGGGAAAGTCATGGACTGCACACCTTAGTCCCTGTAAATGGGGCCTGAGGACAGGGCTGAGGCAGGATGTGGGGGTCAAAGGCCAGTTGTGGCGGATGTCACTGCCCTGGGAGGGGAGCGGGCAGGAAGTGGGAGGGCAGGGCCTCCTGGTCCTGTTTTCACACTGGACAAACAGGGCCTAGAATGGAGACTTTTGCTGTGGGGGTCCCCAAGGGGCAGGCTGGCTCCAGGACCCACACTCTGGCCTCCTGAAGTGTGAGGCACTCCAGCTAAGTCAAGTCCCTCATGGCATCCTGCTTCCGTTCCTAGGCGGGACAGGCCATTGGCCCCTTTGGAATGTGGCCTCTGCTTTGGGCCTCTGGAATCTTGGGTTCCATGCCTGGCCGTCAGAAGGTAGCCCATGCCCCCATGTCACAGATAATGAGACTGAGGGTTCAGAGAGAAGCAGCAATGTGTCCTGAGTTAAAGTTAGAAGATCCAGCCTGGATTCAAGCACAAGTCCACCCCAGGGGGTAGCTTCATGGAAAAACAAGAACAGAATGAAAACCCAGCTGGAGGCCAGAAAACCTGTCTCTGCCTTTTTGGCCGCACTGGGGGGGCGGGCTGAAGGCTTTGAGAAGCCTTCCCTTTTGAATGTGTGTCTGCCTTGGGAGACTGTATCAGTCACTCACACCTTAGTGAAAATTAGAGCCATAAACTTGCTTTTCTCTGAATCCCTAGCCGAGTCTCTCTTGGCAAGGGTTGAATAATGGATGGAAGTGGGCAGCTCGGGGCCAGGACAAGATGGGTGTCTGTGTCTGCCAGGGAGGAAGGAGGAAGGGAGTGTGGCAGGGAGTGCTGGGGTGGGGCTGGCCTCTGAGAATGTGTCACAGGCTCCCAGGGAAGCCCCGGGATGCTGGGGGATGGGGAGGCCCACTGGGGAAGTAGGGCGGAGGGCGGGGAGGAAATAATCCTGCTTTTATTGAGTGCTTACTCTGCGCCAGGGACAAGGGCTCCACCTACAGTCACCTCTAATCCTTCCATGGCCATGAGGGAAGTCCTGCAGTCACTTTCCTATCTCAAACATGGGGCCACTGAGGCCCAGACCCGTAAAGACCTTTGCTCCATGGGGCTCAGTGCCCCAGCTGTGAACACAGCCAGTCTGAGCTCAGAGCCTGATCTTTTTACCATCCAAGCTGGCCTGGCATATGGGCTGGGCTGGGCTAGGCACAGAGTGTCCCTGTCCTGGGCGGCTCCCACGGTTTATCCTAGACCCTGATGTTCCTGAGGGCTGGGTGGTTAACCCCGGGGGTGCCAATGAGTCTTGTGGGGGGCAGGGTGCTACAGAGAGAGCAGAACCCCCTTCCTTCCTCCCACTGGCTCATCTAGCCACCCAGACAGCAGACTTCTGCTCTGCTCCAGACCATGGCCTTGGGACTGCCCAGCCCAGGCCTCTGCCCACCAGTTGCATTAGCCTCCGGTGTACCCAGTTGCCGGAACCTTCTTCAAACTTGTCTCCAGAGCTCTAGGTCCAAGGCCTCCGCCTGCCACTAGCACCCCACCTCTCCCCTCTGGGCTCCTGGCAGGGATGGCAGGGGCACCGGAGATATGCAGGGATGCATTGAGATCCTCAGTTTCACCCCCAAATCTCCAACTGCCCCAGTCCTGACTCTCACCCAGTTGCCCCAGCAGCCGGACACAGCTGGCCCCACCGCATACCCACACTCGGCCACCCTTCCGGCACAGTCCGACCTGGGTCTGTCCTGACACGGGGACAGGGTACTCACACTCACACACAGCTCGGCACTGCCACCCTCACCACTACACACACGCGTACATGCGTATATGTGTACACAGGTACCTGAGCACTGCCACACTCACCTGGACACTAAGGTACACACACACACACACACACACTCTGCAGGAACAATCACCCAACAAGCACACACACGCCAATACAAGTACACTCACCTCGACACACACACGCTCACCCTGACACACACATTCCATTGCTGCCATGTCAGCTTTGGCATGAGCACACACACACACACGCACACACAGCCAGCCTCTCCTCGCTATACACAGGCCCACAGTAATACCAGCACCGACGCCCTCGCAAACGCCCGAACACATCCAGACTCCACATCCCCACTTTCCAACAAGCACACACTCGTGCCTCGGTCTGCACACACTCATTGTCACAGACGCCTTTACCCTTCTGCGCTCTGTCCAGCCCAAACACACGCACCCGTGCGCACCACCTGTGCACACACAGAATGCCCAAGCACACAAATACGCTCTCAGACACGGCATCAACCAAACACCCCATCTAGTACACACGCCCCACGCTCATCCGCTCATCCCAACACCCCTACACACACTCCAGCTTTGCACACACATCCAGGCGCTCACAAACGCCTCTCCCTTGCCCAAACGTGTTCGCTTGCTCTCTCTCTCTCTCTCACTTTGCTCATCCTGGCTCTGTGGGGTGATGGTTGCCTCTCTCTCCCAGCTCAGGGACCCTGGAAAGACAATGGTCCCCTCACTCTCAGCCAGAGTGTCACCTGGTCCCTGCCCTGACTCTAGGCACCAAGGTTTCTGGAACTCCCACCTTGGATCCCAGAGCCTGGCGTCCGGGGCAGGAGTAGCCCAGAGAGGGCACTGGGCAGCCAGACCTGGCCCGGCGGGCGGCCCCTCACCTGTTTGCACTTCTCCTCAGCGGCTTTCTTATCAGACTCTGCCTGCTCTGCCCGGTCGATGGCGTTCTCCTTGTCCAGCTTCAGCATCTGCATCTTCTTCTTGATGGCCTCCATGGCTGGGCAGTGGGGCACGGGCACAGAGGGCTCTGCGGAGGGAACTGCTCGACGGGCCGGGCTGAGTGAGCAGCCAGGTGGGGGCGAGGCCCTTATAGGCTCCCGGGCGCACCGCCCCGCTGCCAGGCGAGACCTGGAGGAGGCCCAAGCCCAGGCCGCCGGGCCAGCCACCACTCGCTTGCTCAGGAGGACTTGGCCAGCTCACCGGCCGCCCGCAGCCTTCGCCTTATTTGGGCTTAGGATTTTCTCAAGGGAAAAAAAAAAAAAAAAAAAGAAAAAGAAAAAGCCCAACCCGTTTCCATTTTTAACCTGGTGACACAGGTCCCTGGTGGGCATATGGGCACAGCGCTGGCTCAGGAGGAGGATCCTGGTGGCCTTTCAGCCGGCCTCAATTTCCCCATCTGTGCTGGGGAGCACAGAAGAGGGCTTGGGTGTAGGTGTAGCGTAGGGGCGAGGTGGGGTGAGGAGGCGCCGGTCCTCCCTTCTTCTCCCCTCTGGTCTTGCCTCCATTTCCCGCTCTGTCCCAGGGGCTCCCTGGGCTACCCCCCTCTTTCTGTTGAGTCTCTGACTCAACGTCTTCTCCCTCCATCTCCTTTCTGATGAGTGTCCCTCTGTCCCTCTCTGTTTCTTTCTCTCCATCTCTCTGTACCTGTCTCTGTGTCTCTCCACCTTTCCATGTGTTAATTTCCCTGTCTCCCTGTCTCTTTTGGTCTTGTTCTCTTGGACTCTCTCTGTATCTCTTTGTCTGTCTGTATCTCTCTCTGTCTATCCTTTCAGGTTCCCCCTGTCCTTCTTTCTATCTGTCTCCTCCTGTCTGTCTCTCTGTCCTCTTCCCTGCTCCTGAAGGCAGGCACCACCAGGGTGAGATTGACCTGGATCACCTCTTGGAAATCCTTGGAGCCAAGACAGGCCCAGACCAGGCCCTGATGCCATCCTGAGATGGCACACCCTCCCTTCCCTGCTCAGCGCCTGTCTGTGGCTCCCCAACACCACTGGAACAGGAGGTAGCCTTAGCTCAGCTTGTCACTCAGACTCCTGTCCGTTGCTCCCTCCCCAACTCTCCCCAACGGTGTTTCCCAGGCTGGGCTGTGCTTTCTCCACCTCCAGGCCTTTGCAGGTAGGGTACCCCCAGCTGCCCCGTTACGCTGCCCCTCTGTCCTCCAGCAGTCTGCCTTCAGAAAGGTGTAGTCACTCATTCTTTCGTGTGATGAACACAGAGAGCTTTCCCGTGCTGAGCTCCCACGGCCCATGCTCAGAACATGGCATGTCCTACCATTACCGTTATTTGGTTATGAACCAGCCGTTATTTGGTTATGAGCTGCTTTGGGGCAGGCCTGTGCATCAGTCATGTCTGTGGCCCCTGAGTACCTGGCCTCCAGAAGATCAGAGAACCCTTGTTAATTAAAGTGAACAATTGCCCCTATACATCCACACGCTCTCTCGCACACATTCACACACACAACCCCACGCCCCTCCCCCTTCTCCAACTAGGAAACTAGTCATCCTTTAAAGTCCAGATCAGAAGGGTCCTCCTCCAGAAAGCCCTCCTGGACTGCTAGACAGCTGGACCCCCAGCCCCAACATCAAAGCTTCTATGTGGGATGAAGTAGGAGTAAGGTTTCCATGTGTCCTGCCCAAGACCACAGAAGGACTGGGATAAAGAGGGACGGGTCGGTGGCCAGCACCACTGGGGAGCACGGGTGTCTGGCCCAGATAAAGAGTCCCTGCTTCCTTCTGCCCCCCCCAAACCAGCTTCCTTTTCTTTGTCACATTGAGAAGTCCTCTCCCTCCCCCATCAGCATGGGGGCCCAAACAGTAGCAAAGAGAACATTCTGGAACTTTTCATGCTCCAACAACATTGGCTTCTCCCCACATTCAGGAATCAAGAGGACTTGGCCCAGATCTCTCCCCAACTCTGTCTCCATCTCTCTCCCTTATCCCACTCCCCACAACGTCCTGGCTGTACAGATCCGGTTTCCTCCTAGGATCAAGCAGACCGTCATGCTTGCATCTTGAAGAATGTCAGTGAGGACTGAAAGACTGGGGACAGATAATGAAGTGCTGTGCCCGGTGCCATCCTGAGCACCCCACTCAGAGCATCTCATTTCAGCCTCCCTGAACCCTAAGACCTAGAAGAACAGGTTTATTCCCATTTATAGAGGAGGAAGCTGAGGCCCAGAGCCACTCACCTGGGTCACCCAGCTTGTGAATGGCAGAACTGGAACCTGACCCAGCTGCCCCTAGACAGAGCTGGAGAGACGTCCCAAGACACCCTGCCATGTCTTTCTGCCCTTCCTCTCCCATCCTCTGACTGTCTCAGATGGAGTCATCAGAGGTCATCTCCCTCCCCCCGTGCCCCCCTCCCCCTGCCTCCTGGGAGTCCCTCGAACCAGCCTTACCGCAGGTGGTGTGGCTAATTCCAGGCCTGACACCACCAGGTCAGGAAAGGGATCCCTCCCTCAGGAGCTGCCCCCTAGCTCGGTGGCCTTGTAGGGTAGACCCTTGTCGCTGGAATGTCCTCTTGCTCAAGGAGCTCCCAGAGGTGGAATCTGATGCTGGGGAGGGGAGAAGGAGGCTAGGAATGGTGTTAGAGCCCAGCTGTGCTCCCTGCCCTGCAGCCTCGGGACTTGTGCCCTCTCTGTGTATCTGCCCCAGAGACACCCGAGGAATGCTGACCAGGGCTGGAAGGGTCATCTAGGGCTCCTGGAGGCCCTGGCCCAGCTGTCCAGGCTGTGGGGCATGAGGGGGGGTGGAAGCTGCCATTTATAGCTCAGAAGGAGTGAACTCCCCTCCCGACAGTGGGATCGGAGGATGGTGGTGAGTGTAGTGACCGCTGTCATTGTGGCCACCTCACACCCATGAGACTTGGGGTCACTTATTGAGCATCTACTACATGCCAGGCGCCATATGGGCTTAGAAGACATGGTGGTGGACCTGACTCAGCCCAGGGAGAGAAATGACCAATAGCTGCAAACAGTTACGGCATTCATTATAATAGGGCGGACTGCTGTCTTAGGTTGGGCTCCCCCAGAAGGAGATGCTGAGGCAAGAATTCAAGGGCAAGTAATTTAATTGGGAGGCAACCCAAGGAGACATGGGTAGAGGGTGGGAAAGTGAGACAGAGAAGGAAAGGAGGTCAGTAAAGGAAGGCTGCCATACTGAAGCCGGTCATCTCTTTGCACAACTGGGGCACAGTCCCGCCCAGGACCTCTGGGGGTGCAGCAGAGGACACACTCCTCAGAGTTGTAGGGACTGAGGGGCAGGGAAGCTGGGGTATTTATCCACCAGTCCCCGTCCTCCTTCGTTGAAGGCTGATTGTGTCGGGGAGTGGGTGCCCTTGCTAGGGGCACCCTTCCCACCCCACCCCCATGTAGGTTTAAGAAGAAGGAAGCCCCTCATGCCAGAGGAGCAGTGGGAGCCAAGGGCCCCTGGGTAGGCAGTGAGCATTTCAGATAAAATGTTAATGGAGTATACAATACGGGGATTTCCTGATTGGAAAGTGGAAGTCAGGAAAGCCTTCCCTGAGGAGGTGGCAATTGAAGTGAGGTCTGAAGGAGGACTGAGAGGTGAGGGAGTAGAAACAGGTGTTGCATATATAAAGACCATAGGTGAGAGGGTCTGAGAGTGGGGTGAATGTGCCTTGATGGTGAAGAGACAGGTGGGAGGAGCACGGTAAGTGGGAGATGAGCCAGCAAGGGTCAGGTGACAGAGGAGAGTATCGGGGAGCCCCTGATTTGTCTTCTGGAGGTTGAGGCATGCAGAGAGACTGCAGGGGCCAGAATGAACTTAGTATTGGTTGAAAGGAGCAAAGATCCCATCTTGCACTCTATGGAGTCTTGCTTGTTGAATAATAACATGAAAACTGTGATAATCAAAGTGGCACGGGCTAAGGATGACCCAGAGTTTATGCTGGGTGGGTCACATGCAGTGTGTGTGTGTGTAGTATTTGTGTGAGGAGAGAGTCATTGATCCTTTACCCAGATCCTTGTGTAGTGACCTTAGAGACCCCCCACAAGGAAGCTGCTCACCATGGTCACACAGCGGGCACATGGCAAAGCCAGGATTTGAACCCAAGTCTGTCTGATTCCCTGAGACCTGAAACCACCACCACTCCAGCCCTGCTGCCCTGTTTACTAAGTCAGTGTGGAGAGGAGGGACCAAAGAGCCCTGTGTCCTCCCAGAAATCTCTGAGACAGGCTCCAAGGGAACTGTGTGGGTTACAAAGCTTGCCCACAAATGCCGAAAAACAGGCATGACCACAAGCTCTGCGGCATTGTCATGCTAATTAATAATAATTATAGTTAACACCGACATGGCTCTCAATCTGCTCACGCTCTTCTAAGTGCCTTGCATATATAAGTTCATATATTAATTTTCACATAACCCTATGAGATAGGGGCTATTACCATTTCCATTAAATAGAGGAGAAATTGGAGCACAGAGAGGTCAAATACTTGCTCAAGGCCACCCAGCTAAAAAGTAACAGAACCCAGAACTGTCTGGCTTTAGAGTGTATTCATTGAACCACTGCACTGTATCCTGAGCAGCCTTCTGTGCTTGACCTCCAACCCAAATTATCCTTACAAACGATGGCCACCCCCTATTGGGTCTCAATGCTACTGCTATTCAGAGACAACTTTCTGAGACTTTGGCATTTCTATACAACTCACAAGCAGTGGCGTGGACAGTGTTTTATTCTGGCTATCTTTTCAAGGATGTTTGTATAGCAAACAGCCATGGGAGACAGAGTTTCTTCCTGCAGAGCAGAGGGCAGGTTTATTTGCTGTCCATATAATAAAGATAATGCCTCCCTCTGAGATAAGGGTAGAACAGGTTTGTTCGTAATCTACTGGAAAAGACTGGGATTTCTCAGCTTGGAATTCCTCGGCTGTAGTACAAACACGGTTTGCCTCCAGTGCCTATCTGCGTCCATCTGCATGGTTTCTGTGGGACTTAGGAGGAACTGGCACAAACAGGAAGTTTATGCTGCTGGCACCACAAGTAATAAAGTCTTTTGTGTCTGGCCCTGGAGTCTCGTGTCTTCTGCTGGCATCCATAGTGATGGTAGGTTAAATTGTCAGCTTGCAAGTAGGGTGAAATCTCAGACCCTTCATAGTTCTTGATACCTGTTTGCTCTTTCTGATGCCACTTGTCACCAAGGTGTCTCTCATGGGATGCTGGAATAGCCTGTTGAGGTCTCACCTCTGCTGCTGCCTTTCTGAGCTGATGCAGAGTGAGGTGATAGTGAGTTAAAGCATGCCGTCTTTTTAAGGCTTATTTCTCATCCTTGGCATTGTTGACATTTGGGGCCAGATCATTCTTCATGCCACAAGACTGTCTGTACAGTGGATGTAAAATCACATCCCTGGCCTCTACCTATTTGATGTCATTAGCACCCCAGCCCCAGTCATGACAATTCAAAAGTGTTCCCATACATTGCCAAATGTCCCCTGGGGGTGGCAGTCTAAATTGTCCTCCTCGTTGAGAACCACTCCTTCTAGGAAGGACCAACATCTTGGGCATCCAACAAAGCTGCCTTCTTTGACTTAGGAAGTCTGGGCTTTTTTTTTGTTTGTTTGTTTGTTTTTTGAGGAATCCCTCTATACTCCCACATTATATGGAAATGATTCCTGAAATAACCTCAGTTTGAACATTGGCTTATCAGAATTCCTGAGACTTTGAACAAATGGATTAATGATAAAAAGTAACAATAGCTTTGTTGACCCATGTTCATAGCAACATCGTTCACAATAACCAACAGCTGGAAGCAACCTGAATATCCATTGACAGAAGAATGGATAAACAAGCATGGCATAGCTATACAATACATTATTCAATCTTCAAAAGGAAGAGAATTCACACACTACAACATGGATGAATCTTGAAAACGTCATGCAGAGTGAAAGAAGCCAGTCACGAAAGCATAAATACTGTTTGACCCCACTTACAGGAGGTCTCCCTAGAAGAGCTGGATTCATAGAGACAGGAAGTAGGATGGTGGACGTCAGCAGCTGGGGGAGGGAGTGGGGAGGTCAGCGTTTATCAGGGACAGAGTCTCAGTTTTGCAAAATGAACAAGTTCTGGGGATGGCTGGTGGTGATGTAAATGTAAACCATGTAAATGTGCTTAATGTCACTGAACTGAACACTAAAAAATGGTGAAGATGGTAAATTTCATGTTTTGTATATTTTACTACAATTTGAAAGTAACAACAACAATAACATCTCTTCAGTACTTACTTTGTGCCAGACACCGAGTGTTTTAGATGCACTATCTCAGGGTTTACAAACTTCAGTCATTCCTACATCACCTCTACCTTTTTTGTGCATGTCTTACTTTTGAATTCCCAAAAAGTAGACCCCCCAAATAAGGATTTGTGGGAGATGGTCCTAGAAGTCTGATGAGAGAATGGGGAAAGGAGACAGGGAGGGGAGGTTCATTCATGAGTAGGCTGCTGCTACAGGCAACTGGGTGTTGGTTCCTCTTGGGGTCTTCTCAGCGACTTCTGACTTTCCACTCCACAGATGGTTTAGAGTCATCTAGCGGAAGGTCAGGAAGCTAGGGGCAATTGCCTACCAACTGCTGACCATCACTGGTTGATGGTTCCCCTCTAGGCATTAATGTCCTGATGCTTCTGGTCTGCCCCATGCGGGCCATGAACACTCCATGTTGGAAACTGTAGGCATGTAATGGGAACCATCCGCAGGTAAACTATTGGTGGGTTGAATACAGGGAAGGAGCTGTCACCAGTCTGCTAAGGTCATGTCTGTGTACCAAAGATACTACCATTTGCTTCAATTTTTTAAAAAAGTCTATCATTTAAAGGAGTCTCAGGTAGGTTAGTGTGGTCCGTGTGAGCCAAAAATGCAGAAGGTGACAGTGCAACCCATCATCTTCAGGTATTTGTGAAAGAGATCTTAGATTCAGGAATGCCTTTATAAGCCAGTGAATATGCTGACAGAGGGCTGTATCATCAGTTTTGATGGGTATAGGGACCTTGTATTAGACGGTACAAAGAGATTCATTCTAAAGCAAAGTCAAGAGGACAACTGGATCGGATCATGCTAAAAGGAGATGGCATGGTTCTGCTCCAAAAGAAATGATCAGAGGCACCTGACTGGCTCAGTCAAAAGAGCATGTGATTCTTGATCTTGGGGTCATGAGTTCAAGCCCCACATTGGATGTAGAGATGACAAATAAATAAAACTTTTTTAAAAAAAGGAATAACCAACGAAGTGAGAAATTGTTGAGAAGACAATGCAGTTTTTTTTTTTTTTTTTTTTTAGGTGTCCTCTGTTGGGAATATAGTCCAAGACATTTGTTCATATTGTTTTGATTACCCTTATGTTGTTAGCTATAGGATTGTTTTTATTAAAAAACAAAACAAAACAAAGCAAAACAAAACCTCAGGGACTCCTGGCTGGTCAGTCCTTAAACGTCTGCCTTCCACTCTAGGTCATGATCCCAGGGTCCTGGGACCCAGCCCCATAACAGGCCCCTACTCAGCGGAAAGCCTGCTTCTCCCTCTCCCACTCCCCTGGGGTTATGTTCCTTCTCTCACTATTTCTCTCTTTCATAAATAAATAAAATCTTTAAAACACACACACACATACACATCTCAATAACTTCTTTGGCCTCATCTTAGTGCAAACTTGAAGTATACTAATTTGTTGAAGAAGTAGGGAGCTGCCGTGACAGTAGAGGGCATTATCTCAGTGGCTGAGATGGTGAGTATTTCAGGCTAGAAAGCTGGGTATCCTCTTTAGGTCAAAGCCAATGTGAAACTTAACTGTTGAGAACTTGGAAGATGGTTCAAGTGGTTAGGAAGCCCACATCCCTCAATAAAGTGATTAGAAGGAGCAAAAAAATCGTTGTGAGTTGGTGGTTCCTTGCCAATTGGTGCAAAGTACTACAAGAAAATGTGGACTCAGGGGGGAACAGTGTCGGTCCACAGAGATAGAAAGGTCCACAGCTGAGGGTCCCCAAGGGGCTGGAGAAGAGGTAAGGAGGGCATTGTCTTCTGTAGGGAAAGTGGCTGACCCTAAACTTTTAACCACTGAAGCATCCATTTCAAAAGATGTCCATTTCTTAAAAAAAATGTATTTCAATCCAACTTTATTTACCAAAACAGGTGGTGGGCCATATTTGGCCTGTAGACTGACAGAAGCTTGCTGACGCTTGTCCTAACTCAGATTGTCGTGTTTGCTTGCTTGCTTGCTTTTAGTTTCAGGGGTACCGTATAATGATTCAACATCATTCAAGACCACGGTGAGCCTAGTTAATATCTATCTATCTAGTTAATATCTACCAGCACATAGAGGTATACTCTTGTTTTGCTTGTGAAGAGAATTTTTAAGACCTAGTCTCTCAGCAGCGTTCAAATATACAATACAGTTAACTGTGGCCACCAAGCTGGACACTACGCCCAATGATTTATTTATTTTTTAGCCGGAAGTTTGTACCTTTTGACCCCCTTCACCCATGTTCCCTATCACTCACCCTCAGCCCCTGGCAACCACCAACCAGTCCTCTGAATCTAGGAATTTTTTCCTTTTTTACTTGTTTCGTTTTAGATTCCCCTTACGAGTGGGATCAAACAGCATTTGTATTTCTCTGCCTGACTTAGTTCACTTAGCATAATGCCCACCGGCTTTCCATGCTGTCGCAAATGACAGGATTTCCTTCTTTTTCATGGCCAAGGAATTCATCTATCTTGAATAAACGTATCGCCATCTGCATGACGGGGCTTCTAGCAGAACAACCAGATAAGGAATTAGTCTGCCCTTGCCATGAAGTTCCCCTTTTAGAAAGCTCAGATAATCTAGGCAACTGACCTCTTGACTGACCCCACGTTTCCCTTCCTATTCCTGAATTCCTGCTCTTATGCCTCATTTTTTTTTAATTTTTAAGTTTGCTTTTTTTTTTTTGTAATCTCTGCACCCAGCAGGGGTCTCGAACTCACAACCCCAAGATCAAGAGTTGCATGCTTTCAAGAAGCCAATACAGAGTGAACCCCTGAACCCCTCAGCTGCAGAGCCTGAGGTCTGTGCTCCCTCTCTCTCTAGCCACAAACTTGGGCTGTGAACCTTCTAGGAATACCAGCAATAAATCTTATTTTTTTCAAAGTTCCCTGACGGTTGTTGCCGAGGTACGTCCGGGAGTCCTAAGAAGCACCAGGAGGACTGGTCTCACCACAATACTGACTTGGTCAAGAAATGTCTGGGGGGACTCCCACAAATAGGTGAGGGCCTCAGGCCTTGCCAGCCAGAGCAGCCCTGTCGGTAGGCTGAGACCTGCACACCATCCCACCCAAGACCTCTGTTTCAGATGACCTCAAGTATCAACCGTTAACATGCTCGAGAGACCTGAGTAAATCAAGGAGTGCAAAAATTCTCCCTGGGAAAGAACTTGGGCTGTGGCTCCTGACTCAAAGCAAACAGACTCCCAAGTGTTCTGCAGAATTCCTTTGAAATCGAGAGCCCAGTCTATGTCTGTTTGAGCCTTAAAACAGTAGCCATTTGCACTAATTTGCACCAGAGGAATCAATCTATGACAACTGCAGAGTGCCTAAGAAGGGCAACTTCTTCTATGTTCACTTTACATGTGGCCACAGAGGGTGAGTGGACAAGGCGGCAGGTGGCAAAACTGGAGACCACAGGGAACAACGGACAACGGGGTCTCCCCCAGCGAGCCAGGGAATGCATTGCACTTCACAAGCAGGGCATTCTTACATAAATCCTACCCCAGGAGGTTGGATCATTAATCTGCAGTAGCAGCTGGTCTTCCTGTGCTCAGTGGGCGAGGGAAGAGTCAGGTAAATGCACCTTTACTTTGCAAATTCTTGGGTCATGGGGAAACATCCCACCATGATGAAGGTGGCCCTGTATCAGCCAGAGACTCTGAACTGAGCAGACTGCATCAAGGAGCTGCAGAGACCCTCTGGCTGTCTTCAGGCAGGGGTGTTAGGTGGAATCTCTGGCAGAAGCATGCTTTCATGGAATTGGCGGCCAGAGGGACGGAAGGTGGACTGCTAGCTCTCCGTAAAAGTCTACCCTCTCACTCTTCTGTAGTAAGAGGATCAGAGCCTGGCAGCACAGTGGGCCAGCTACAGCACGTTTCCTGGTCTCTCCTGTAGCTAGGGGACAGGATGGGAGATCTACATGGTGCTTTGAGAGCAGGTGCTTGCCTCCTTGCTCTCTGAGTGTTTGTTTTTTTTTTAAGATTTTATTTATTTATTTGACAGAGAGAGATCACAAGTAGACAGAGAGGCAGGCAGAGAGAGAGAGAGAGAGGGAAGCAGGCTTCCTGCTGAGCAGAGAGCCCGACGCGGGACTCGATCCCAGGACCCTGAGATCATGACCTGAGCCGAAGGCAGCGGCTTAACCCACTGAGCCACCCAGGCGCCCCGAGTGTTTGTTTTTTTGTAGTAATATAGTAATAACAATTTCTGGGAAATGGGCCAGAAATAGGACATAGGGAACTTGAGTCTGTGAATGATTTAAAGCAGAGTCACCCACTGACCTAGAACGCTGACTGTCACATGAGAGAAAAATGAACTTTTACCTTACTCAAGCCATATTCCTTTTGAGTCCTTTTTCTTTTTTAAGCAAATGTTATGGGTTGAATTATATTCCCTCCCCAAATTCCTATCTTAAGTCCTAATCCCCAGTATTTCTGAATTTGAGCTTATTTGGAAACGGGATTGTTGCAGATGTAACAGTTATGATGATGTCATACTGGAATTGGGTGGGCTCCTAACCCAAGAGAATTGGTGTCCTTCTAAAAAGGGGACATTTTGTTGAATCGCTATATTTCACACTTGAAATTAATATAATACTATGTTAATTATAATTTTTTTAAATGAATAAAAAATAAAAAGGGGACATTTGCAGGTAGACATGCACAAGGAGGATGCCACGTAGAGATGAAGCATGATTTGCAAGTTAAAGGACCCCAAAGATGGCCAGCAGAGCACCAGCTCCCACAAGCTAGGAGAGAGGTTCAGACGGATTCTTCCTCAACACAGCCTCAGAAGGAACCCACCTGCCAACACCTTGGTTTTCCACTTCTGGTCTCCAGAACCATGAGACAACAAACTCCTATGTAAATCACCTCCTTTATGGTATTATGTTTTTAACAGAATCCCCAGGAATCTAATATAATACATAAGCTAGTCATCAGACTAAAACAGAAAATGGAGCAGAAGTGAGATGCTGACATCACAAAATTGAAAACTTAGTTGTATGAGCTGAGTGGTCCAGTGGTAGGGACACAAATGTCACAGGCTGGAAAGCTGGAGACCCTTGTTATGGCAAAGACCAACATCTGGCAATACAATCACTGATGATAACCTGGAAGGTAGATTGTTCATTCACTGAGCCTGTGTGTCTAGAAGTGATTGGAAAAAGCTATGATGTCCCTGTGAGTTGGCTGCTTCTCGCTACTTTGCAGCAAGGAATCACAAGAAAGAGATGATCCCAGACCAGAACTGGCCACTTGTCAAAGTCAGAAACATCACAAGGTTAGAAGAGCTTCCTTTCCTTCAAAAGAGTATAAATAAGGATCTTGCCTCCTACCCAAGGCTATTGTTTCAGATGACCATTAACTGAGAGTGACCAAAATGTAGGTGGTTCAAGGAAGCAAATATTGCAAAATCAATAAACACAAGAACTCTGGCTAGAAACGCACATTGGATCTGGTGCCTCACAATGGAACGTACTAGAAACAGGTAGACCAGATGTCTACTGT
>NW_019154094.1:1076029-1121312 GCF_002288905.1 Enhydra lutris kenyoni | reverse complement strand
ACAGTAGACATCTGGTCTACCTGTTTCTAGTACGTTCCATTGTGAGGTACCAGATCCAATGTGCGTTTCTAGCCAGAGTTCTTGTGTTTATTGATTTTGCAATATTTGCTTCCTTGAACCACCTACATTTTGGTCACTCTCAGTTAATGGTCATCTGAAACAATAGCCTTGGGTAGGAGGCAAGATCCTTATTTATACTCTTTTGAAGGAAAGGAAGCTGTTGGCTCTTCTAACCTTCTGATGTTTCTTTTTTTTTTTTCTAAAGGTTTTATTGATTTATTTGGCAGAGAGAGATCACAAGTAGGCAGAGAGGCAGGCAGAGAGAGAGGAGGAAGCAGGCTCCCTGCTGAGCCGAGAGCCTGATGTGGGGCTCAACCCAAGGACCCTGGGATCATGATCTGAGGCGAAGGCAGAGGCTTTAACCCACTGAGCCACCCAGGTGCCCCACCTTGTGATGTTTCTGACTTTGACAAGTGGCCAGTTCTAGTCTGGGATCATCTCTTTCTTGTGATTCCTTGCTGCAAAGTAGCGAGAAGCAGCCAACTCACAGGGACATCATAGCTCTTTCCAATCACTTCCAGACACACAGGCTCAGTGAACGAACAATCTGCCTTCCAGGTTTTCCCAGTCCTGGTGTTGCCAGATGTTGGTCTTTGCCATAACAAGGGTCTCCAGCTTTCCAGCCTGTGACATTTGTGTCCTTACCACCGGACCACTCAGCTCATACAACTAAGTTTTCAATTTTGTGATGTTAGCATCTCACTTCTGCTCCATTTTCTGTTTTAATCTGATGACTAGCTTATGTGCTGTATTAGTTTCCTGGAGATTTTGTTTTTAAAAAAGGACCACAAAGGAGGTGACTTACACAGGAGTTTGTTGTCTCTTGGTTCTGGAGACCAGAAGTGGAAAATCAAGGTGTTGGCAGGTGGGTTCCTTCTGAGGCTGTGTTAAGGAAGAATCTGTCCGAACCTCTGTCCTAGCTGGTGGGAGCTGGTGCTCTGCTGGCCATCTTTGGGGTCCCTTAACTTGCAGATCATGCTTCATCTCTACGTGGCATCCTCTTTGTTCATGTCTACCTGCAAATGTCCCCCTTTTTATTTTTTATTCATTTTTTAAAAAAAGAATTATAATTAACATAGTATTATATTAGTTTCAGGTGCACAATATAAGGATTCAACCAATTGTCCCCTTTTTAGAAGGACACCAATTCTCTTGGGTTAGGAGTCCACCCAACTGCAGTATGACATCATCGTAACTGTTACATCTAGCAACAATCCTATTTCCAAATAAGCTCAGGTTCAGAAATAGTGGGCTTTGGACTTAAAATAGGCATTTGGGGAGGGAATATAATTCAACCCATAACATTTGCTAAAAAAATAAAGAAAGGAAAAAAAAAGGACTCGAAAGGAATATGGCTTGAGTAAGGTCAAAGTTCATTTTCTCTCATGTGACAGTCGACGTTCTAGGTCAGTGGGTGACTCTGCTTTAAATCATTCAGAGACCCAAGTTCCCCATGTCTTGTTTCTGGCCCATCTCCCAGAAATTGTTATTACTATATTACTACAAAAAAAACAAACACTCAGAGAGCAAGGAGGCAAGCACCTGCTCTCAAAGCACCATGTAGATCTCCCATCCTGTCCCCTAGCTACAGGAGAGACCAGGAAACGTGCTGTAGCTGGCCCACTGTGCTGCCAGACTCTGATCCTCTTACTACAGAAGAGGGAGAGGGTAGACTTTTGCAGAGAGCTAGCAGTCCACCTTCCTTCCCTCTGGCCGCCAATTCCATGAGAGCATTCTCCTGCCCCACCCAGGGAATCCACCTATACCTGTCCCTGAAGACAGCCAGAAGTCCCAGCTGTCTGTGAGCCTGCTGTCCATTCTCTAATTACTATTAATTTAAAAGTTCTTGGGAGATAAAAAATTAATGTACATGAAAGTTCTGTTTCCTCCCTGCATGCAGGGACACTCTTGGGCAGAACTCCTCCGTGTGGAGCGTGTGTGTGAGCACCATTCTCATTATTGTCTGTGTGAATGGTACCCCCTGAGGTTAGCACAGTGCATGCAACCTGTTCCACTCTTCCCAGCAGCCTAGCCTGATTCTCACTGGAGCACCTTGTCTGCCCCATGTTGATCTATTATAGTGAGATGTAGTCCCTCACTTGCTGGGTAACAGGATCCCTTACAGTGGACCTTGCCAGTCTCCTCTACACAGTTCCTATCTCCACTCTATCTTAAACTCACGCTTTCTCAAGTCTTTGGGCCTTGGCATATGCGGTCCCTCAGCTAGGAAAGCCACCATGGACTAACGATTCTTTATCCTCTGCTCTCCGTGCCAAGTTCAAGCCTCTTTTCTAGGACATTTTCCTTCATTGTTCATCAGCTCTCAGGATCCTCTCTGTGACCCATCTCTAAACTTTTAGGCTGGATGTGTCTGTGTCCATCTCTGTGGACTAGACCAGACTAGAACTTCTCAAGGGCCAAGTCTGGGACTGAACTTTCTCTGTTATCTCAACACTACTCAGCACAAGACTGGGCAGAGAGAGCCGTCAGGAGAAGAGGGGACTCTTGTCGAAAGAATAAGCATGAGTTTAAGGAGAATTTTGACAACTAATATTCAGAGTTTTGCAATGGAATCGTAGGAATTTTGATTTGGATTAGAAGACTGGACAAGAACAGGTTTATCATTCTCATGCACCTGTTTGGTCGTTCCTTCCTTCCCTCAATCATTCCTTCATTCGATTATTATTGAGCACCTACTATGTGCCAAGGCCTGGGCCAGGGGAGGAAAGACAGCATCTTTGCCCCTCATCCAGTTCACATTTGAATGGAGAAGACAGACAGAAACCCAATACTTGCACACACAATAAATGTATGGTTACAACGTGACATGGCTCTGAAGCATCTGATGTAATAGGAGTATAGGTATTAGGAGCCTGAGTTGGGGTTGGAGAAATTCTCCCTGAGGAGGTGGCCTTCAGCTGAAACAGGAAGGATGAAAGGGAATGGAATTGGCCAAAGTAGGGAGGGAAGAGTGATTCAGGTCAAAGGACCAGCAGGTGTGAAGGCTAAAGGCTGGACAGGACATCCCAGGGCACCTGTACTCCCAGAGGTCCTGTACAGCCTCATAGCAAGCATTTTAACAAGTCACTCACAGTAGATGTATTTCTTCTTCTGTTAAAAAAAAGAAGAAGAAAAGATCGTTATGCTTCTGAAATTATTTAGGTGCCGTGAAAATTATTGCACCATTTGCTTATTGGGCACCCATGGGTATTCTTGCAAATAGAGAACGTCTAACCCACAGATAACTTTCCAAATGTAATGACATTTTGGGGGAATGCTAAGGTTATCAATGAACAAGGTCGACATCATGCTATTTAAGAAAACATTTCCTCCAAGCGTTTATTGATTTTGATTTTTGTAGCCTTGCTTTTATGTTCTCAAACATCAGAGTGTGGGGTTTCCAATGTTTTCTTCCAGGTCTTGAATATTCTCAGACTTCTAAAAAACCTTCTAGCGCGGCGGTGTACTTGCGCCCCCTAGCGTCCATACTGGGAATCGCACCCTGCGAGGATGCAGGGCCACGCCCATCCTGGGGCTGCAGGAAAGTCGACCAGCAAAACCACGGTTGGCCTCCAGGCTCCCCAACCTTTCTCTCATAATTGTCCCCGCCCCATGAAACCCAAGCTGCAACTAGAAGGAAGTGTCCTCCTCCCTGACACAAGATTCCTGTCATGCCTCTCTGCCTTTGCAAAATGAAGTTCCCTCTCCATTCTTTTACTTACTTTATTTCTAAACTAGTTTGATCGAGGTATCAATTCTATACGACAAACGGAATATATTTAGAGCCTACGATCTAGTAAGTTCTGGCGTGTGTGTACACGTATACTTTTAAAATAATAATTATTTATAATAATAATTTTAAGTATATAACATACAAATAATATAAAATTAAAATAATAATTTCAAACTTATGGAAGAGTTGCAAGAATTTTACAAAGAGTTCTTTCGTGTCCTTCTCCTACTTTGAGATTGTTCACCCTTCTTTTTCACATTTGCTTTATAGCTCCATCTCTATATAAAAATGTATTTTTTTTTCTGAACCACCTGAGCGTAACTTGAAGACATAGTGCCCCTTTACCCCTAAATACTTTATGTGCATTTCCTAAGAACAAGGGCATTCTCTTATGCAACCACAGCAAATTTATAAAAGTCAAGAAATTCATTACGGACACATTTTATTACATAAGAGCTAGTCTGGATTCACATGTCTCCAGTTGTCCTTGAATGGCGATGATTTATAGCGGTTTTCTTCTCTCTTCCAGGCTCCAGAAGATAGAGGTGGGATCAGGTGTGCCTAGATCTAGTCCAAGATCAAGCACCCATTTCTACTTATCATGTTTCTTTTGTCTTTTTTCATAAAGGCCAGCTTCTCAACTTTTCTTGCTCTTTCATGATACTTAAAAATATAATACCATGTGAGACTGTGGACTGTGAGAAACAAACTGAGGGTTTTGGAGGGGATGGTGTGGGGAATGGATGAGCCTGGTGGTGGGTATTAAGGAGGGCATGTATTGCATGGAGCACTGGGTGTGGTGCTTAAACAATGAATCTTGGAACACTGAAAAGAAATAAAATTAAATTAAAAAAATACATAAAAATATATTTAATTTTTTATTATACATTTTCCTAATGGGTATAAACATCAATAGAGCTTTACAACAAGCTCTGATATGCCAGGCACCCAGGTTCAATGGTTCCCAAATTTACGACATTGACACGTTTAAAGAATCCAGGTGGATTTTCATGTAGTGTGTCTCTCAATGTGGGTTTATCAGATGTTTCCTCATGATTAGGCTCAAGCTGTATAGTTTGGCAGGAACTACAGACCAGGTGTTGGGTCCTCGCATTATTTAGGGAAGTACCCAGTACTATTTCTCCCTCTCTGGGGACCTGGAATTCTCAACTTCAGATGTTTCTGGGGAGACCAAGGGATAGGGTGTCCTGAGGAAGAGCCAGCAAGGGCTGCTTGGGCAGATGGTTTTGCAGGTGGAGGGTGTGTGGGCTGTGATGTGCTGGGCCAGAAAGGCTATGGTGCTTCCCAGGACGTGCAGAGGGACATAGTACCATTCACTTCTCACATTCCGCTCTCTGCTTCTCTGGGTCGCTGCCTTCCCACTTTCTAGCTGGCTTCCGATGAGTTTCTGCCACTCTGAGTGCCTCAGGAAGGCTCAGAAGGTGAGAGGGAGGTAGAATCAGAGACAGGTGGCTGTCATAATCCCAAAAGCTCTCTTGGTAGCATTAACAGGTAGCTGGGCTTCCGGCAGCAGTGGCGGCAGAACTTTGGTTGGTAATGTCCAGGCTTGGAAGGAACCCTCTCGGACCCCATCAGCTCCTCTGCTTGCTCCGGGTCTCTCTTCACTTCCCTGTGAGTCTATATGCACAGCCTCCACTTCCTCATTCATTCATCAAACACTGAGCACCTCACTTTGGGGGTACTCCTAGACTGTGACCCGACGATCAGTGTAAGCCCTCCCCCCCCCCCTTACCTGCAGCAGAGACGTGAAGAAACAATATCACAGACCGGGGTACTCAGATGGGACGTGAACAAATACAAGATGTTCAACCTCACCAACAATGAGGAGCTGGAGGCCCCCACAAGATCCCATTTCACTCATCACCCAAGGTGGAGGAGTAAGTCTGGCAACAAGACTTTTGGAGAATGTAGAACAAAGATACCCTTATCCATGGCTTGGGGGTGGAGAGCAAATTGGCAAGATCACTTTGGAGAATAACTGACAATATCTGGAAAGGCTGAAAAAGTACATATTCTAAAATTTAGTCATTCTTAGCTTTGCACTGGCAGAGATAAAGGGCATAGAGATGTGCCCAATGGGAAGCATAGCGTATATGCTTCCATGTAGGCCCATGAGAAGGTGTGATCAAGAATGTATATGGTAGATAAGCAAAATATGGTGCATCCATATAATGGAATATTACACAATCCTACAAAGGAATGACAGTCTGACTCAGGCTACAGCATGGATGAAACTTGAGGACATTATGTTAAATGCAAGAAGCCAGACACAAAAGGACAAATACTGTATGGTTTCGCTTATGTGGGGTCTTTAGAGGAGTCAGATGCGTAGAGATAGGAAGTAGATGGTGGGAGTAAGAGGCTGGGGGAAGGGATGGGGAGTCAGTGTTTAATGATCACAAGATGAAAAGAGTTCTGGAGATGGTTGGTGCTGAGTGTTGCACAACAATGTGAATGTATTTAATGCCACTGAACTGGACACTTGGACATGGTTGAGATGGTAAATTTTATGTCATGTGTATTTGACCACCATAAAAAATTTGGAAAACAAATCATGAACAACACTCCTCATAATAGTGGAAAATTGGAAAATACTTAGATTTCCATCACCAGCAAAGTGGACAAATGCATGAGGGTATTATTTCCACAATAGAATATTCTACCACTCTGGAAGCAAATGAACTGGAGACTTGTGTATTAATATGAATCTTAAAATATGACTACTTTTATGAATCTTAAAAATATAATTCTAAGCAAAATCCAGGAAGTTGCAGAGGCATGTGTAGAGTGACCCTATTTACATAAAAAATTGTAAAACCCATAGGGTCATGACAAAGGCTGTATTTAGAAATAGTGGTCACCTTGGAGGAGGAAAATAATGGGACAGGGGAAGGTATACATGGGATTTTCAATTGTATCTTTGATGCTTTATTTCTTAAGGTGGGTGATATTTGTTATATTATAAAGAATACTTTTGCATTTTTTCTTTTGACCTGTATGACTATGTTTTTGAGGTATACCTTATGTAATAAATGGCATATCTGTGAACACAGAAATTGTTGAGTCCTGATTATGTATGGCCTGTGAAATTATTACCATAAGCAAGATACTGAACATTTCGGAAGGCCTGAAATCCAAACGCTTCTCTTCCTGTTTCTGACTCACTCTCTCTCTCTCTCTCTCTGTATCTTTGTCTTGGTCTCTCTATGTCTCTGTGTCTGTGTCTTTCTGTCTCTGTTTCTCTCCCTGTCTCTGTCTCTCTCTATGCTTCTGTCTCTGTGTCTGTACTGCTCTTTGTCTCTGTTCGTCTCTCATACATTCTTGATGAAGTTGCTGGTTCTTGTCCTCTGTTCTCAAAGAAGAATGTAGGAACAAGTAGAAGGATCCACTGGCCTGTATCTGGGTTCTGTCTGCAATTCTCAGGCTGATGTCACCCCCTGGGCATCCCCTGGTTGATGCCCTCCAGGACTTCCAGCCTCCCTGATATCCTCCCACCCCCGAAGCAGAGCCTGGTTGTTGTCCAGCCCTCCCACCCACCCCCTCACTTCTATGGCTAATAGATCACCACTTCCTGCTGTTCTTTCCTCCTAAAGTGTCCCTCCTTCCTGTCCCCTCCTATCCTCTCCAGCCCCCTGCCTCTCCTCTGTCTCCTGGACACCCAGTCTGTGCCCTCACTGGTCACTCTCATGTCTCCTCTTTCTCCCCTCTTCCCTAGGACAATCCCCAAAGTAACCTTGTAACCAAGTCCAAGCTCCCTACAGGACAAGCTAGTAAGTGGAGAGATAAGTTGTTGGGGTAGGAAGGTGAATTTATTCATCAAATCAGGAAACCAAGGATGGTGGACTACTGTCTCAAAGAGCCATCTCTCTGAATATGAAATTTGAGCTGCTTTTATGTTAGCAAAGGGAGAAACAGGGGCGCCTGGGTGGCTCAGTGGGTTAAGCCTCTGCCTTCAGCTCAGGTCATGATCTCAGGGTCCGGGGATCGAGTCCCTCATCGTGCTCTCTGCTCGGCAGGGAGCCTGCTTCCTCCTCTCTCTCTCTCTGCCTGCCTTTCTGCCTACTTGTGATCTCTGTCAAAAAAAAAAAAAAAAAAAAAAAAAAAAAAAAAAAAAAAAAAAAAAAAACCCCCCAATAAAAAAAAAAAAAGGGAGAAACAGGAGGGCGTTGCAGTCAAAAGATAACTGACATCCTAGGAAGGTCATGAAACTTCTTTGTCTTGGTCAGTTGATCCTTGGGTGTAGGAATCTGG
This sequence comes from Enhydra lutris kenyoni, assembly GCF_002288905.1. NCBI lineage: Eukaryota > Metazoa > Chordata > Mammalia > Carnivora > Mustelidae > Enhydra > Enhydra lutris. The sequence goes on along the minus strand of NW_019154094.1, from coordinate 1,113,247 downwards.
TCATATCTTTCCTGAAAATCTCGAACCTTGTAAGTCATTTCCGTTCGTTCTTACTTATCTCCTCAAGTGAGGTAGGTTTCCGGTGAAAAAGCAGTTTTTGCAGATCTGAGCTGCAAACAAAATTCCTTCGATGGTTAACAAGCCTACAGGGCTCATCAGAAGTTTCTCAGCTGTGGTTCCCAGCAGCAAGGGAAATAGAAGCAATATGGAGTCAGACCTTCTAAGTTTCTCCCAGTTACAACCTCACTTGCCTCCCTGTGGGCAATCCTGCAATAGCTCTTCCTGCTGATAGCTCACCTGTGCTGAGGGCTCACTGTGTGTGACTCTATGCATATGACTGTGTCTGATTCTCCAAGGTAGCTACTGTTAATCCTATTCTCTAGAGGAAGACTTTCAGGTGCAAGGAGGTCAAATGCCTCGGGTCTATTTGCTTCCAAAACCCATTCCTATAATACAGCACAACATAGGATTTAGCATGGCTTACACACATAAAGACTTTCTGGTCCCATTCATACACTGTGGGGACTAAATAGTCAAGACTCAGAAAGGCAAAGTTACTAGTCCAAGGTCACACAGGGGGTCTAGCTACCTTCAGAACTCCTGCTCTTTCTTTTTGCACTCACCTGGCAGATGAGCTATGACGTCAGGCTCTAAGCTCAGGGTGGTCCATGCACCTCTGACTTCTGGATCTGGAGTTGAGTGGTGAGCTGGGTTGCATGGGGAATGGGGCCCGATGTTTTGAGTGATGGGGAGGTGGGTCTTTGGTCCCTCGGGAAGAAACCTTAGAGTTCATGCCCTGATCCCATTGCTCTGGGCTGAGCCCCTGAGTGCTTTGTTAGAGATCCAGATGCCAAATAATTGTCTGCCCTAAAAGGAACCCGTGCTAGATGTGGTCTCTTGGGGAAAGTGAGCAACACTCATCATTTCTGTCTTTTTCTTTTCCTTCCACTTCTGTGGAGGCCTTGATCTCTGAAGCATTTTTCTTGGGGAGAACTTTCTTCAATGGCCCTAGAAGTGGCAGAATTCCCTTGGAAGCTTTGCACCCTTGTGACAAATCCACGGTGATATTCTGCTCAAAATCTTACCATGGCTCCCACCACCAGGCAGCACCTCCACAAGTTTTTTCCTACATAACATTTTATTTAAAAAAAGCATTTAAGCCATATATTTATTTATAAATTAGGCACACCTACTATAGAGAGAAGATATAATAATTCATAAACCACATCCTGTAAATAAATATTAATTTACAGAAAGCAAGAATAAAATAAATCCTATTTAAATGGATTTATAATTATGAGAACTCCATGGTATTCTTAGCTTGCACTTCAAGGCACATATCATGGTTAACATTAGTGTATCTGTATGTATGATAGTCTTCTTGATGTTTTCAAATTTTTTTGTGGGGAGGCTGACTTCTATCCTGGCTGTTACAGTTATCAATCCCTTTGTAACTAATAACCCCAAAGTAAGAGGATTAAAACAGCAACAACAACAGCATTTATTTTGCTTATGAATATCTTCTTTCTAGATTAAATCCCCCTCCCAGCTTTACTGAATTATACTTGAGTATATATTTAGGGCATGCAATGGGATGATTTGTTATGTATATTTGTTATAAAATGGTTACACCAATCAAGTTAATACATCCATTACCTCTCAAGGTTACCAAAGTTCTGTGTGTGATGAGAGCACTTAAGACTTGCTGTCTCGGAGTGCCTGGGTGGCTCAGTTGGTTCAGCAACTAGCTCTTGATCTCAGCTCAGGTCTTAGTCTCCAGGTTGTGAGTTCAACTCCCAGGTTGGATTTCACATCGAGTATGGAGTCTACTTAAGAAACAAAAAAAAGACCTACTATCTTAGCAAATTTCAAGTGTATGATCAGAAGTATTAACTATAGTCTCCTCATTGTACATTAGGTCCTCAGAACTTACTCACCTTATAAATGGAAGTTTGTACCTTTTTTTAAAAATAGGCACCACACCAAGTGCAGAGCCCAATGTGAGGCTTAAACTCACGACCCTGAGATCAAAACCTGAGCTGAGATCAAGGGTCAGTTGCTTAACTGAGTCACCCAGAGGCCCCGAGAAAGTTTGTACATTTTGACCACATCTCCCCATTCTTCTTTCTTCCAATCTTGGCATCCACCATTCTCTCAGTTTCTGTAAATTTAACTTTCCCTCCCTCCGTCCCCAGATCCTGCGTATAAGCGAGATTATACAGTACTTTTCTTTCTCTGCCTGGCTTATTCCACTTAATATAATGCCCTCAAGTTTCAACCATATTGTCACAAATAGTATTATTTCCCTCTTATCTGTATCTATAGATCTATATCTGTATATCCACATTTCTTTATCCATTCTTCTGTTGATGGACACTTACTTTGTTTCCATATCTTAGCTATTGTGAATAATGCTGCAATGCAGGCACCTGGGTGGCTCAGTGGGTTAAAGCCTCTGCCTTCGGCTGAGGTCATGATCCCAGGGTTCTGGGATCGAGTCCCGCATTGGACTCGCTTCTTAGCAGGCAGCCTGCTTCCCCCTCTCTCTCTGCCTGCCTCTCTGCCTACTTGTGATCTCTCTCTGTAAAATAAATAAAATCTTAAAAAAAATAATGCTGCAATGAATATGGAAATGGAGCTATCTCTTTGAAACACAATGCAAGATCCCTGATGAACATGGATGCAAAAATCCTCAACAAAATATTAGCAAACTAAATTCACTAGCACATTAAGATCATGCACCATGATCAAGTGGCATTGACCTCTGGGATGCAAGGAAAGTTTAATGTTTGTCAATAAATAAATATGAGAGAATGCTAACAGAACGAAGGGTAAAAATCATATGATCATATTATTAGATATAGATGAAGCATCTGAAAAAACTCATCTTTTCATGATAAAAACTTCCAACAAGTTGGGTATGGAAGGAATGTAGCTCAACATAATAAAGGCCATATATGACAAGCCTACAGCTAACATCATGGCCAATAGTGAAAGGTGGAAAGCTTTTCCTCTAAGATCAAGAACAGGACAGAGATGTCCACTCTTACCTCTCCTATTCAGTATGGTCCTGGAAGTCCTACCCAGAGCAATTAGGCAAGAAAAAGAAATAAAGGGCATCCAAAGTAGAAAGGAAGTAGCAATTGTCTTTGTTTGCTTATGAATTTTAACTTAAGCGGTGCTTGGCAAGGCCAGCTCATCTCTTCCATTTGAAGGCTGAGGGTTGGAATCATTGGAGACAGTGTATTCTGGTTGTTGGCCGCACTTCAGCTGGGACTGGGCTGTAGCACCTATAGATGGCGTCTCCATGTGGCAGCTTGGCTTCCTTACAACATGTGGCTGGGTTCCGAGAGTGAGCATCTCAACAGAACCAGGTGGAAACTATATGACCTTTAATGATACAGCTTTGGCAGTCACATGGGGCCAGTCTGCCATTGTCACAGTGCCCCGCCCAGATTTAAGGGGAGGGGATTTATGCCTCACTTTTTGATGGAAAAGTATCAACATCACATTGCAAGGACAATATGTGGGATGACAGACATCGGTATGGTCATCCTTGGAAAATGCAATCTGCCAACGTCTCTGATTACGGTCTTTTCCTCTCACACTTTACCCAGTGAAGGATCCTAGCCTTAGTCATTTTCTTAGGCATGGTATTTGCATTGTTAAAATTAATTTTGTCCTGTGGATTCTTTTCAAGAAATTTTCTTTAAGCCACTTGTCCATTACATGAATGTTGGTTTAGTGAAATCTGGATAACTCAAGCCATTCATACACTTTACCAAGCATGTGGACTCCTATAACACAAATTAAGACTAATGTATATACTATATATATATTATGTATAAAGTATACATATATAATATATATATATTTACTATATATTTTTTTAAAATATATTTTTATATGTAAATATATCTGTATTTTCCTCTATATAAAAAAGGAAGTGATCTCTTGAGGAAAAAGTGGACGTTTCTCTCTTGAAATAATTTTGTAACCATGAGTATATTGCTTGTTTAACCTTTAGCTGGATACTTTGAACATTAATAGACTTTCCCATTAAGTAAAAAAACAAAAACACAAATGACTTCCACTGGAAATTTTTTTAACCCAAGAATGAGTCTTTAATACCAAAGTGAATTGTTTGTTTTTTCAACTTATTTTGAAATAGTTACAGATGCACAAGAAGTTTGAAAAATAGTACATGAATTCTGCATACCTTCCACTGAGTTTCATCCAGTAGTTACATCGTATATAAATATAGTACAATATCAAAATCAGGAAATTCATGTTAGTACAATGTATCTATATAGTTGCATGCAATTTTATCACAGGTGTGGACAAAATTGTTATTTTGAGGGTATCATAGACATGGAATCGCACAGTACATAACCTCTTGTGATTGATTTTTTTTTTTTTTTTTTTAGCATAATGCCCTGAAGATCTGCTTAAGTTGTTCTATGTATCATGGCATTTTGTTCCTTTTTTATTACTGGGTATGTCATGGACTGAATTGTGCCCCTCACTCCAAATTCATATGTTGGTGTTCTAACCTCTAGTAACCCAGACTATGACCTTATTTGAAGATAGGGTCTTTACAGAGATAAGCAAGTTTAAAATGAGTTCATTAGGCTGAGCCTTAATCCCATATGACTGGTGTTCTTATAAGAAGAGGACACTTTCCCATGGAGATAAACACAGAGAAATGATGATATGAAGACACAAGGAGAAGACATCTACGAACCAAGGAGGGACCTGGCCAGGGACAGACCTTCCTCTCATGGCCATTGGAGGGAGCCAACCCTGCCAACACTTTGATCTCAGGCTTCTGGCATCCAGAGCTGCAAGAAAATAAATTTCTGTTGTTTAAATGACCCAGTTTATGGTACTTTATTCAGTTAGCCTTAGCAAACTAATACAGGATAGAATATCATTGTATGGGTTTACTGACACTTGTTCAACCATTCATGTATTGAACAACATTTGGGTCAATTCCAGTTTTTGGCTATTCCAAATAAAGCTGCTCTGAATATTTGTGTGCATGTTCTTTTGTGGGCTGTATTGTCATTTTTATAAACATTAAAGCCAACAATTAGTGTAATTGATGAAACATTTCATTTGGTAGTTATTTCTTTAAATATTTAATGATTTCAATTTTGTGGTTTTACTTTTGTGCTTTGGAGCAAAACTCTGCTTTGCTCTTTTTTTTAATCTTGTTTTCATTCCTAGATCTCAATTATTTCCAGAAGCTTTTGGGATGCTGCAGAGTGTTAGTGGGAAGTGTCTACCTTTGAAGCTGGGGAAAAGAAATAAGGGGCTGGTTAGACCCTCTGGTGAAACATGCCTCTAGAGAATCTTGGGAATGATTCCCTTGATTTTGAAACACTAACATCCCCTAGAGCTTGGTTTGGATTACACGTAATGAAAGAGGGTGTCCTTGTGAATGGGGTTGAGGAATGAATTCCTCTACATTTATATTTATTATCTTCTTGATAAATTGATCTTTTTATCATTATGAAATGTCCTTCTTTATCTCTGATAATTCCCCTTGATTTCAAGTCTGTTTCTCCTGATATTGATGTAGACAGGCCAACTTTCTTATGATTCTATTTTCATCATTTGGTTTCCATACCTTTGTAAGAAATCCATAGCCAAGGAAACTTGAATCATCAATAAACTTATAAAAAGATGCTCACCCTCACTAGAAATCAGGGATATTGAGAGTAAAATAATCAAGAAATATAATTTCCCACCAGGAAATTGATTAACTTTGAAGTTTTACCTTTCAAAATGGTGGTGACATAGTTGGGAAAATGACCACTTTCCTCCGTAGGTGACAATCTTTTCAGGGTACTTTGGCAAAAATCTATTCAAGCAAAAATGTGTGTACTTTATGGTGGAGCAATTTATCTTTTATTTTATTTTATCTTATTTTTTTGAGAGAAAGAGAGCTTGCATGTGAGTGGCACAGAGGAAGAGGGAAAGAGACAATCCTTTTTTTTTTTTTTAAAGATTTTAATTGTTTATTTGTTGGAGAGAGAGAGCACAAGCAGAGGGAGTGATAGGTAGAGGGAGAAGCAGACTCTCTGCTGAGCAAGGAGCCCAACATGGAACTCAAACTCAGGACCCTGGGATCATGACCTGAACTGAAGGCAGATGCTTAATTGGCTGAGCCACCCAGACATCCCAAAGAGAGAGAATCTTAATTAAGCAGGCCCCACACTCAGTGTGGAGACCGACGTGGGGCTGGATCTCATGACCTTGATATCACAACCTGAGCCAAAATCAAGAGTCAGAGGCTTAACCGAGTGAGCCACCCAGGTGCCCCACAACTCATTTTTTGGAGATTACAGATGGGTGTGAGACAGAGGAAGAGAGGGGGAGGAAGTGAGAGACTCAGCCCTTCTGATAGGGTCAGAAGGGTCAGTGGCATAGGTGAAGACGTAGGAAGAGCTGGAAACAGGTCTAGTATCATTTTCCCCACTGAACTTGCTTAAAGCCTCTCATGCCTATATTCATGAAATGTCTAAGAAATAAAACTAATCAGCCCCTTGCAATTGATAAATTTTTAAAAAATATTATTTATTTATTTCAGAGAGAGAGTGAGCAATAGAGAGTATGGGAGGGCAGAGGGAGTGGGAGAAGCAGCTCCCCACTGAGCAGAGTCCCTGATGCAGAAATCATTCCCAGGATGCTAAGGTCATGACCTGAGCTGAAGGCAGATGCTTAACTGACTGAGCCACCCAAGCACAAGCAACTGATGAGTTACTGAACACTACATCTGAAACTAGTGATGTACTATATGTTGGCTAATTGAATTTAAATAAAAAATTTTTAAAAAACGTAACCAGGGGTGCCTGGGTGGCTCAGTGGGTTAAAGCCTCTTCCTTCAGCTCAGGTCGTGATCCCAGGGTCCTGGGATTGAGCCCCGCGTCAGGCTCTCTGCTTAGCAGGACTTCTTCCTTTGCTTCTTCCTCTCCCTCTCTCTGCCTGCCTCTCTGCCTACTTGTGATCTCTGTCTGTCAAATAAATAAAATCTTTAAAATAAAATAAAATAAAATAAAAAACGTAATCAGCCCCACAGACCCTTACTCTTTTCTATGTTCCTGTCACTCTACCCACCACAGTGGAATAGTTCTTTAAAAGTATCTCAAGTTTGGGAAGAAATATGCACACATCCAGTCCATTTTTTTTGTAAGTTCAGGGAAGCCTTATTGGATCTGGGAGGAGCAAGGGTAGAAATGAGAAGAGAAGCGCAACAGAGAAGATTCGGGTCCTTCTGGTTTGTTCTTACTAGTTTGTAAAACTGCATTAAAACATGCCCTCCCCACCCCACTCACCTGCCTAGCTCTGAGAGCAGCAAGACCATGATAACAGTCTGACCATCATCTCACCTATGACCTCAGAGTGATGTACCCAATGATGACAGTGGCCAAGAGGAGACAAGAGAAGTCTCGCCACCATGCTATAGTTCCTCAACTCGATTTTTACAATTTCCTTTCTAGTCTTCAGGAGCATTTGCCAGTTGGAAGCATTGTGATATATTGAACATGGACTCAGATAGCTTGGGTTAGAATCCCAGCTTCCCTACTTCCTAGCTGGGGGACCTTGGATATGTTGCCTAAACTCCCTGTGCTTCAGTTTCTCCATCTATAAATAAGACAATAATAGTATGTATTCACAGGGTTGTTGAGGGCATATGCTGTGATAATAGAAACACTGCTGGTTTTATAGATAAAAGTTTATTTATTGCCCATATCAATTCCAGTGTAGGTCATCTCTGATCCATACTATACTACCCTGGTACTCTTCTGTAGTCAAGTTATGACACGTTTATTGTAGTGTTGTGTAGTACAAGTAGTACAGTGCATCCCTGATACCTATATTGATGGGTCCAGACAGCTCTGAAAAGGGAGCTTAGACTGAGATGTGGGCTTGGTGACATAGTTTAAATACTTAAAAGCCCCCATTCAATTAATCCCTTTTTTTGACACACACATAGATTGGCACCAGTTGTTCAAAATGCTTAGGATGACTTGTCAACTCAGCCTTCATATGCACAGGAACAGCTCTGATCCCTCTACATTTGGTAAATATCTCTGTAAAGATAAATTTCAAGGATGTATCTTTCCTCTGGAAATCTTTAATTGAGTAAATTTAACTCTTGTACCTAATGGTGATGACAACAAAAGTTTAAAAATGGCAGCATCCAATATTAGATGGCCTTGATATTCAGATAAGAGTGGGCCTCACCATCTTACATCTCTGCTTCATAGTAATTGAGACAGTAAAAGTAACACATGCTTGGCCTGCCCAACCAGGGTCATCTTGAATGACAGTCTTCCACTTCTGTGAAACCTAAAAATGGGACTCAAACAAAGATACTGCTGAGAACCAACATGGGCAGGGACTTATAGAACATCACTGCCAAAGCACTAGCCCTGTATCTCCTTTCTTACTTGGATTCCAGAGGTTGGATCCTAGACCCACCACTCACTGTGCATAAATCTATAAGAATGGGGTGTAAGCCAGGACACTAATGCATGGCTGAAATATCCACAAGCTGTTGGGTTACTATTATTTTGGTAAAATTTTCCTTCTGTTTAAGAATGAAAAAAAAAAAAAAAGGGCGCCTGGGTGGCTCAGGGGTTAAGCCTCTGCCTTCGGCTCAGTTCACGATCTCGGGGTCCTGGGATCGAGCCCCACATTGGGCTCTCTGCTCAGCAGGGAGCCTGCTTCCTCCTCTCTCTCTGTCTGCCTCTCTGCCTTCTTGTGGTCTCTGTCAAATAAATAAATAAAATCTTTAAAAAAAAAGAATGAAAAAAAAAAAAACAACCAACCCAAGCAAATAGACCCTCCTCTTGTTTAAGTGATTGGGTTCACTATTTTTGTTTTCTATAAACCTTCAAGAAAAAAAGCAGGTCTGGGAGGAGAAAAGGAGTTGGTTATAGTACACCTTGCACCACATGAACTGCAAATGAGACAGGCCTCAACTGTAAGGGAGGGTCCTAGGAACATCTCTTTGACCTAAAGCCAGTTCTGCCAAGGACCTTGACCAAAGCCATTTGAACCTCTTGGTTTCTCAGGCTATAGATAAGGGGGTTGAGTGTAGGGGTGACAAGGCTGTAGAAGAGGGAGACCACATTGTCTTGCTGTGGGCTGTGGTAGGTACCTGGAACCATGTACATGAACATGGCTGCCCCATAAAAGAGCCCCACCACAGTGATGTGCGAGGAGCAGGTGGAAAAGGCCTTGTGTCAGGCCTCGGCAGAGTGCATGCGGAGAACAGCCCTCAACACATGGCTATAGGAGGTGGTGATGAGTGACAGGGGCAGCAGCAAGATCAGCACCCCCGAGATGGACAGCGACAGCTCATAAGCAGAGGTGTCTGCACAAGACAGCTTCAGCAGGGCAGGCAGCCCACAGAAAAAGTGATCCACGGTGTGTGAGGCACAGTAGGGGAAGTGCAGGGTGATGGAGGTCTGGATAGAGGCCACAAGCATACCTGACAACCAGGAGGTGCCCACCATGAGTAGGCAGACCTGACGTCTCATGAGCACAGGGTAATGCAGGGGGTGGCACACGGCAACATAGTGGTCGTAAGACATGAGGGCTAGCAGAACACCCTCAGAGACACCCATCAGCATCAGGAAGAACATCTGGGCTGCACAACCCCCAAAGGAGATGGAGTCCTCTCCCTGCAGGAAGTCAGCTGCCATCTTGGGGATGGTGACCAGTGGAAAGCCAACGTCCAATAGGGAGAGATGACTGAGCAGGAAATACATGGGTGTGTGGAGCCTGGAGTCTGTGTGGATCAAGAAGAGCAGGATGGCATAGCCCAGAAGGCCCAGAGTGAATATGAGAGCCACAAGGGAGAACAGGACCAGATGTGGCCCTGAGTGGCTGAAGAGCCCCATGAGAGTGAAGTCTGAGATCACTGACTGATTTGATTCTCTCATCCTCCAGGAAGCATCACACATCTGTGTGAAGAACAGGATATTTGGAAGGAGTCTCTGTGGGTCTTGTCTTACATGCCAAATAAAATTGTTTGGTAGTAGTTGCTTAAAATCTCAAGAAGGATGAGGAGCATTTTCAGTCTCAGTAGGAAAAAAAATCACTGATTTATTGTGTCTGCTTTAGTCAGGAGATGGGAATAGCAAAGTCTTGTCTTTGCCTTCCAAGCAAGCACTATCCACCAATATTTTCAGTTGAACTCTGTCCCTGAGTTAAGGAGTGCAAGTTAGTCCCAGTGGAGTATTGGAATATACCCCATCCAAGACACCCTTCAGCCAAAGCAGGGGAGGTATTCCAAAGAGATTATATATCAAGTAGGGAGAATTTGCCAAAGATAATAAGGGATGATGAGCCTGGAGAAGGAATATGGAGTGTGTGGATTGTTTGGTGTATGGTTAAGGGAACTTGGATAGAGCAAGATTTAAATACCAACTCAGCTGTGTCCTAGCTTTGTGGCTTTGGACATGTTATTTAACCTTTGTGGGAGTCAGTTTCCCCATCTGTCTATAGGGATAAATAACACCTTCCTTGTAGGAGTAGCTGGGAGTATTAAATGAGATAATGAATTAAACAATTTAACTCAATGACAACCATATGGAGATTTCTTGTTTTAAGTTCACAGCTATTAGTCATATTGTAGAGGAAATGTATACATTAAAAAAGTCAGCTGGGTAGGATGATCCACCTATGATAGGATAATGTATGTCTGGTACTTAGCTCAGTGTCTGGCATATAGTAAGACTGTTCAACATGTATTAGCCCTTTTTGTTGATGTTATTCAACATTATAACTCTTGTTCACTTGCATGACAAAAATTTATCAAGCTTATTCTCAGTCATGCTCTCCTGAAATGACAATTTCCCTGTTCTTATCCTAAATTGGTGGTTCTCAACCAGAGGTGATTTTGCCCTCTTTCCTAGGACATTAGCAATATCTGGAGATATTTTCAGTTGTCATGGCTGGGGTTGCTAATGGATGCTATAAATATCATATAATGCACAGGACGGTCTCCACCACAAAGAACTGTCTGGTCCCAAATTTCAATAGTGCCAAGGTTGAGAAACCCTTCAACTGACATCTATTAACTCTTCTCTGACCTGGAGCAGAGCCTCTGGGAGATCTCCTGGGTCCATTATCTTGGTCTTCTAGCAGAGATAAGCTTCATGCCTGATGCATGCCTGGAGATTAATCTGTGAAGTTGAATTTCCAGGTACATTTTAAAGAAATTATTAATAAAGACTAGTCCCAACTTAAATCTCTGGAGAATTGCATTGTTTCCATGACTCTGTATACAGAAGGGTTTGTTCTTTAATCATTATCCTTTGGGGTAAACTCATAACCAGTCAGTCTCTCTGGAGCCAGTCAAAGGATTTTCAAGTGGACAGTGTACTTATTTCTTCTCTTTTCACCCACATCTCCACCTCAAGCACCCCACCAAAGGGGGAAAAGGGAAATGATTCCTATTAAGCATTTGCTATGTACTGGACACCATGTTAAGATCAGAGAAAGGCTGATGGGTTTCATTTGAGTGTTTCTCAATATTGACACTATTGACATTTAGGGCTGGATAATTTTAAGTACTATAGGCATTTAAGATATACCATTTAAGTGTTACAGGCATTTTTTTTTCACTTGATCTTACTGGTACATGTTATCATCTGCTGTGTATAGGTGAAGGAGCATAGATTCAAAGAAGTGCAGTAGCCAACTATACTGGGTTGAATAGCATTGCCCCCAAATTCACGTCCACCTGGAATCTCAGAATGTGCCCCTATATGGAAAGAGGGTCTTTGCAGCTATATTAAGGATCTTGAGATGAAATCATCCTGGATTTGGGTGTTCTCTAAATCAAGTGACTAGTGTTATTGTAAGACAAGGAGAGGACACACAGAGACAGAAAGAAGGTGACCATGTGAAGATAGGGGCAGAGATGGACTGACCCAGTTATAAGCCAAGGAACACCAAGGATTGCCAGAGCTGCCACAATCTAGGAGAGAGGCGTGGGACAGATTCTCCCTCAGACCCTCCAAAAGGATTCAATTCTGGCAACACCTTGACTTTGAAAATCTGGCCTCCAGAACTGTGAGAGAACAGATGTCTGTTGTTTTAGACCACACAGTGGCCCCAGGACACTCATACAGGAGTCCAAGATCACCCAGCAAAGAAGTGGTAGAATTAGTTTTTAAACAACAGCTGGTATGATTCTAGGGTTCCTGTGTTTTTTCTTCACACCTTACTTTCCAACAAAAAATAATAGATTGTTCAGATTCTGCTTTCCTAAGTAAACCTTTGGCTTTCCTGCTCCAGTCATGTTAAGTTTTTCTCTTCTGTTTGACAGTTATCCTACTGCCCGTCCTGGGACAGGAGCCACTTCACTAGCTGTGGGTTCATGGTCTTGAATTCTCTTGCTGTGATGCTCTCCCGCTCACTCACCTGACTTTGGCACGGTGGTCCTTACAGTGGATTGGTCAACAGCTCTCCAGTCTCCACCTTAAGAAACCACGAAGATCAACCATGGTTTACATCCAAGAAGTGTCATTTGGTCTAGATCATGATGTGAACTCAGTACTACTTGTCCTGGTACCTTGGATCCTCTACCTCTGAAGACTATATAATGTCTCCTCAATGTCTTACCTATAAAAGGCCTCCTTCCTTCCCTCATACTCAACCCTGTTTCCCTAACCTCACTTTCCTTCCAGAATTGCCAGGTGGTTCCTTTGCTAATGACAGCCACAGAACAGCACCTCCCCCCATTGCTGGCTTTTGGAATCTCCTCTAAGCAGCTTCTCCAACAGAACTGTCATCCTCTCTGTCATGGTTTGTCTGGGGCTTTGCACACTTTCTTCCTTCAGGACAGGATGCTTCCCTCCACTAAACCCACCTTCCCAAGGGAGGCAGCAGGAAGCCCTAGACAGAAACCGTTCTTGGCTTTGGGTGTGTTGTCTCCTTGTTCTAAGTCAGCTACCTCACACCTTAGGATGAAAAGCCCCTCCAACTCCAACCATTTTATTAAAGTAAGCTCTACACTCAACATGGGGCTTGCACTCATGACCCTGAGATCAAGAGTTGTATGTTCTACCAACTGGGCCAGCCAGGTGCCCCTCCAACTGTTTTTGGAGTTGACTTTTAAACCGCTTCTATTTTTCCCTCTTTACTGTCTGCTTTTTAAGATCTGATATCCTTTGCTGAAATGAAAGATGAGAGAAGACGCACTGGAGTTAGCAGACTCTCTGTTGCCAACAAAACCTTCACAGCATTTCTTGCTTATGAGGAAGCATGGCTGAGCTCTTCCTCCATCAGATGACACAGGTGGTCCAGGGTATATTAAAATGTATTTATTTACTTTAAAACCAGAAGAGAAAAGATGACTGCATCCAACCAGAACTATAAATGTCTTTATACCAATAACAGGCTATAAATTATAATTGTTTAATATTGTTATTTTTGGAGGAAGGGGTCCACAGAAGCAAAAGTGCCTCTGGCCCATTCAAGTTACACTGCATTCCTGCCTTTCCCTCCCTTTGCTAATTTAGTAATCAAATAATGAATACTTGAGAGCTCAGCTCACAAATTGTTTTCTGTTTGACCCTCATTCCTGACCACACAGCACAAGGAACATAGAAGTGCTCCTTGTGCATTTGCTGGATGACAAAATCTTCAAGGGAAATACTTAGTGTAATGACGTGTCTAAGGTGGCACAGGGATTGACCGGCAGTCCTGGCACCTGAACCCATTCTGAGGAGTCCCAATCATGTGTTCTTTCTACTCTGCCAGCTGAACAGAGGTTTGCCTCTTTCTGTCCTGGCTCTCCAAGCTGATCTGATCTGATCTCTGAAAACTGCTTTGGGATGTCAGTGTTTTAGACTTTCTGGAAGGGGAGCTGAAGGATGTCTCTGGGCTGTGGCAGTGAGCATGTCTTAAGTCCAATATTCGGGCAATGATCAAGGACACCAGGTCCTCCCAGCTCACCAGCTTCTATGGAATTTCATGTGTGGACATTAAAATAAACAACCCCCTGCTCCCGCCTGCTGCACAAAGCATGAGGCTCGAGGCTTGAGGCAGTGCTGATGGGCTGAGGTAAAACAAATGGTAAGATGCTCACTGGTGAGCTGGGGGAAGATTAAGAGGTGTATACAGTCTTCTTTGTCCCTCCAGATGCCTGCATATACTCAAAGTCTGCATGATTATAAAAATGTATATAAAATTATCAACTTCAGGGGCTTTTTCTTGCCATCAATATCTCCTCTCTAAACATGCTTACTCTCCAGAAAGCATCACAAACAGTGGGGTTCCAGACTCTCACCTCCACTTGCCAAGGTCTAAGAGACACCCTCTTGGCTCCCACACATACTTCAATTCTCCTTATCCTGGGTATCCTTCTTGACAAAACCTCCCTGGGACAGAGCACCTTTGGTTAATGAATCTTGCCTTGGTCTATGGAGTGAATGACAAAATTGTCTGAGGATAGAGGCTCCAAGGGACTGTGTTGCATCAGAAAGCTTCTTTTTATCTTCCCTTTTTATCAGAGAGAGAAAATTAATCACCATGGGAGCTAAAGCCCTTGAGACTGAAATTATGCCAGGAGATACATTCTCCAACTTTCAGTTCCAGGAAGGTGGGAATCCCTGGGTGGATAATTGAACTTTTCAAAGAATCCAAAGCCAAACAATAATGTCAGATAATTCAGAAGTCTTTATTTGTCCTCTTGTGGGAGAAGGGATTGTGAGAATCTTTATTTATTTATTTATTTAAAATGTATTTTTAACATGGATGTAAAAGAACATGAACACACAAAAATAACATTTCTAATTTTAGAGAATCTTTTCTGAGTGAAATAATGAAGCTGTAATCTGGAAGAATAACCAGGAAATAGCCCCACTTATTCTACATATTTTAGAGTAATTCCCTTCTCCAATTCATAGTCTCTGAGGGTGCTCACGAACTCACAGACACAAGAGAACTCAGTGAAGATGGCAAGATAACTGAAGAAATTAGAAAGATCTTATTGTGGGTGTAATAATACCCTGATTAAAATCAGGTGATGAGTCAGGGAGTGCACAAGAATAATGAACTGAGGTGCAACCGGCTGGACCCAGAGCTGTAAGCTTATAGGTTATAAAAGCAGGCAAGATACAAAGTAGGCAATGGCTACAAACAAATCATGGTCAAGGAGACAATCATTCATCCCAGCTAAAACCATCCAGGTGAGGCAGTCTGCCAAAGTGATTACTTTGTACCCTTCTGGATGTCTTCTGATATGTCAGGGACCGCGTGATGGAGGTGAAAAGATGTCAAGTAAAGGAGCAGCTGGAGAAGATAAATCCCAAGGGGTAGTGGAGGTGGGACTCACAGGTGACAGTAAGCAAGGACTCAGTTGTGAAGATCAAATTCAGCCCAAAGAGAAGTTACTGATCCTCTGGCTTCTCCGAAAATCCCATGAGTAATTCCTTAGTAATGATTTGGGGTTTTGTTTCCATGAACCTGCTTTGTACCTCATGGGCAAAAAGCACCAGGTCAAGGAAAGATACAGAGGATCATATATCCACCAAAGCCATATTTCAAAAATGAAAGTGAAAGGCATTCCAAGATTAAAAACTACAAGAAGACTGGGGAAAGTGTGTTTAGCGGAGAGAAGCATCCTGTCCTGAAGGAAGAGTGAGTGCAAAGCCCCGAGCAAACCATGACAGAGTGGGGAGGGGGATCAAGTCCTATTGGAGAAGCTGCTTAGAGGAGATACCAAAAGCCAGCAATGGGGGAATATGCTGCTCTGTGGTTGTGTCATTAGCAAAGGGACCACCTGGCAATTCTGGAATAAACAAATGTTTCTTCATTTGCAGTATGCTCCCAGGGCCATTTCCAAAGATTTTAAATGGATGTCCATGAATGATTTCATGAGGTTCACCAGCAAACAGATACATGAGAGGTCTATTATGTGTGTAGGGTCTCCCTCTGTGTGGTATTTTTCAATAGCAGGTTTCTTTGTTGCTAATTAAAATAAATATGAAATCCAAAAAGATGGAAAATTGAAAGGAAGTTAATTAAAATATAAGTTGTAAAAAAACCCACAAATAACCAGAAAGTAAGTAGATCTAAGTTATTTCCTAATGAAACAAAATTTAAGACCCGCGGTGTGTAGCAATAGGATTCCTGACATCTCCACGCATCTGGAGGACTGGGGAGAGAAGTGGCTCCAGATTATAAAAGCTTCTGGAAACATCTCCAAAAGGCAGACTCTTAGGGATCTTGGGCTCAATAGGTCCAAACTAAACTCTTAACTCTCACCACCCCAGACCTGCCTTTCGGCTGGTTTCAAAAATGGTTTCATCAATCCAATTTCTAGTTGTGTGCATTTTGAAGTTCTCTGTTATTTTTATTTTTTTACCTTTTAATTTTATTTGATTTCAACTTAATTAGCATTTACTATATTATTAGTTTTAGAGATAGAAGTTGGTGAGCCATCCGTTGCATATAACACCCAGTGCTCATTCCATCATGTGCTTTCCTTAATGCCCATCCCCCCCACCCCCAGCATTCCTCAGTTTGTTTCCTAGAGTTAAGAGTCTCCTACGGTTTGCCTCCCTCTCTGTTTTTAACTTATTTTAGTTTGCTGTTACTTTTAAAGACTATTTATTTATTTATTTATTTGACAGACAGAGATCACAATTAGGCAGAGAAGCAGGCAGAGAGAGAGAGAGAGAGAGAGAGAGAGAGAGAGAGAGGAAGGGAAGCAGGCTCCCCGCTGAGCAGAGAGCCCAATGCGGGGCTCGATCCTGAGACCCCGGGATCATGACCTGAGCCGAACGCAGAGGCTTTAACCCACGGAGGCACACAGGCGCCCCACTTTGCTGTTACTTTTAAAGATTGGGGCTCCGCCCGCCTAAGAGTACACGTGCTCTTACCAGATGATGGATCATAGCCTGTAACTCAGAAAAGGAACCCGCGGCCCTGGCGCTGCCCGAGCCAATGGCAACCCCGCTTTCCCGGAATCCCCAGGGGGCTGGACAAATTGAGAGCGCAGCCCCTGGCTGGGCTCGCCAACACTGTTGCGTGAATAAACTCGGATAAACTCTTCGCAAGAGAAGCCAGTAACTCAAGAGAGGAGGGTTGGGAAGAAAAAGAGAGAGATTTGTTTCGTGTATGGGCAGCCCGGGCAGGTGCAGGCTCAAACTTTAGCTACCGACCTCTCGTGCCCACAAGAGGGACACCTAGAGTTTTATAAGGAGAGTTTGTAGGGGAAGGGGTGTTGTGCAAGAGCGCAGGCAGAAAGCACGCGGTCAGGGGCGGTCACCTGGGCCGCGAATGGGGCGTGTGGAGTGTGGTCTTCTGGGCGGTCCATTGTTAGTGGGATTTTTCTGGTCTGACCGTTGAAACGTTGGGATCATTGCAAAACACCTTTATCAGTGCCTCCTAAAATGCGTAAGAAATAAGCACAATGGGATTTAGTGTAAGAGTTAAGCGATCTTGGGGCGCCTAGGTGGCTCAGTTGGTTAAGGGGCTGCCTTCCGCTCAGGTGGTGATCCCAGGGTACTCCGAGTTACCGGAGCCCCCCAATCCGGCTCCCTGGAGCCTGCTTTTCCTTCAGGTCATTCTCCACTCGCGCTCGCTCTCTTTCTCTTGCTCACTTTCTCTCTCAAATAAATAATTTTATAAAGAAAAAAAAATGAGTTAAGTGGTCTTGTCTGTTTTGGGTTTTAACTCTTGGGGTCTGTGGCTAAGCCAGAGGCTTCACTAGCAGTAGGAAGGTATGGGTGGTTTGGAATCTCTTGAGTGTTTCTTGGGACATATATACAATGACTTTTTATAAATATTTGATGAATATTAGATATAATTAAATGCATATAAATTTAAAAATATGCTTATAAATACTTTGTAAATATAAAATAGGTATATGAATATTTATAAATGATTACATAAAATTTATATGAATTATACGATTTGTATCTAGACGAAGTAGTTGGGGGTATGGGCTTTGGGTGCGTTGACATGCATATGAATGAGGTACTCTTAAGTGAGTTGTTTGCTCCCTCTAGAAATTGTCTAGTCTCTCCAGAGTCAGCAAGGCCCTAGGTGTCAACACATCAGGAAATTAAAAGGCATGGCTAATACAAAAAAACCCATGTGAATTCAGTAAGTGCCAACTGTTTACCATAAGGTGATGTGTATCAACTGCAGTTTTAATTCCATAAAATAGAGTTGAAAATTTACATCTTGGTAGTCAATTACAGCCTACATGCAGGCATTCTGGACATTTTCTCTATTCAATGATAAACCTAGCTCATTCTGTATGCATGAATTGGCATGTTCTTTGGGTTTAAATTTTTATCTCTCCAACACTTCTGAGTTGTCTGATGGTGAGTCCAGGTCTACGAAGTTTCTGTCCTTATCTTTCACCTCCCTTAAATAATTTCTCTCTAGGATTGTGGAAACAAAATTTATGGGAATCATCTAGAGGGCAATATCACCCAATATCAGACATAAAAATATTCTGAATTGGTGGTTAAAGTAAGATGATGGGGTGCCTGGGTGGTTCAGTGGATTAAAGCCTCTGCTTTCACTTTCAGCTCCAGTCATGGTCCCGGGGTCCTGGGATCGAGCCTTGCATCAGGTTCTCTGCTCAGCGGGGAGCCTGCTTCCCTTCCTCTCTCTCTGCCTGCCTCTCTGCCTACTTGTGATCTCTGTCAAATAAATAAATAAAATCTTTTTTAAAAAAAGTAAGATGACATTATCATTACGTTGTCTTCTAAAATAGGTCTGCAGAAAATGCTAATTGATAGATGGGTGTCAAGTAGGTCATGCAAATTGGAAAATCCATCTTTTTTTTTTTACATTTGATCCCCAAAAGCAAGGGAACTATAAAGTCCCCTATTCCGTTAACAGTTATTTGGCAGTTTAACTGTGCAAAGTATTTTCATATCTCTTTTCACAACATTTTTATCTTTATTGTGAAATATAATGTATATACACAAAATGTATAAACAAACATATACAATCAATGAATAGTTATGTAATCAGTGTTCACACATTTACAACCCAACTGCAGTAAAAGATGCTTGCCAGATCCAGAAATGTCACATTCGCGTTTCTCATCACACAGGTTAATTCTCCAGACTTATCCAGTATCCCGAATTTCTGACAATCATTTACCAATTTTCTTGACAATTTTTTTAAACCCATGTATATCTATCTATATACCCCTAAACAATATAGTTTAGTTTTGCTATTAGACAAAATTAACTCTATTGATATATATAATTCACATAAAATGACCTCATTTGAAGTTATATATATTTGATGAATTTGGCATGGAAGCGCAACCACAATCAAGATGTAGAACATTTCCATGACTCCCTCAAAGTTCCCAGTCAACCCCCCATCCCCAATTCCAGACAAGTATATTCTGCTTTCTGTCACTATAATTAGCTCTGTGTAGAGAAGATCCTATAGTTAGCTAGTCCTTTTGGTCTGGCTTCACTCCCTGAACATGCCTTTGGGAACCACCCATGCTGCTGCACGAATCAACACATTTCTTTTTCATCTCTCAGTTGTAGTTCGTTGCATAGATGTTACTATTTGTTTATCCATTCACAAATTGATGGACATTTTAGTTATTTGAGATTTGAGGCTATTACATACAAAACCTCTATGAACATTAGCATTTCACATTTTTGAACTTTTTCTCCACAACTTTTAAATTGAAAAAATTTAGATCTACAGAAAGGTTGCAGGAATAGTCCAATGGACTTGTGTGCCCTTCATCTAGATTCACCATTTATTAACTCTGTGCTAGATTTGCTTTTTTTTTTTTTAAAAGATTTTATTTATTTATTTGACAGAGAGAGATCACAAGTAGACGGAGAGGCAGGCAGAGAGAGAGAGGGAAGCAGGCACCCTGCTGAGCAGAGAGCCCGATGTGGGACTCGATCCCAGGACCCTGAGATCATGACCTGAGCCGAAGGCAGCGGCTTAATCCACTGAGCCACCCAGGTGCCCCCTAGATTTGCTTTAATGAACTATTATCTATCATCTATCTATCATCTATATGCCTATCTGCTTATCTCTCACACACTCTTCATTGTTCATCCATTTGAGAGTAGGTAGGACAAATTTTTTTTTAACATTTTATTTATTTATTTGATAGAAAGAGACAGCAAGAGAGGGAACACAAGCAGGGGGAGCAGGAGAGGGAGAAGTAGGCTCCCTGCTGAGCAGGGAGTCCCATTCGAGGCTCCCCAGGACCTGGGGATCAAGACCTGAACCGAAGGCAGATGCTTAACGACTGAACCACCCAGGCGCCCCCACAAATTGTTTTGGATACTTGATTTTGCTTATGGAGAGATAGTTTTGTAGTCTTGTGTGTATGTGTGTGTGTGTGTGTGTGTGTGTGTGTATGCGTGCATGTGCGTATGTTTTCTCACAAGAATAAAATATGAAAGACTCATCCAAGCTGTTGTACACAGCTCTTGTTGGCTCATCTTCATGGATGTATGTTTTCTGTTTTTCTGTCATACCGATATATCGCAGTTGTATTCTTCTAACCTACTCAGGTGGGCATTTGATTATTTTCAGTTTGGGCAATTACAAAAAACTGTGAAGGCATAAACATGCAAACAAGCATGCGACTGGGTTGGATATACACTTACTAGTGCAACCCCAAGGGTGTTTGTGTTCTCAGCTTTGTTATTTGTGCTGAACTGTTTTCCAGAATTTTTGCAACAATGTACACTCACACCAGCAGTGTATGAATGTTCCAGTTTCTCCATATTTTCACCAACACTTAGTGACGGATTTAAAAATATGCCCCAATCGGATATGCACATAGTAATATCTCCTTATTCATTTAGATTGCATCTTCCTGATCCCTAATAAGCATGAGGACTTTTTCCTGTTTAAAAAATTATCAGGATTTTCAATAGGAGAAAAACTATCATATGATCTCCCTGATATGAGGAAGTGGAGATGCAATGTGGGGGGTTTGGGAGATAGGAGAAGAATAAATGAAACAAGATATGATCGGGAGGGAGACAAACCATAAGAGACTCTTAATCTCACAAAACAAACTGAGGGCTGCTGGGGAGACAGGGGTAGGGGGAGGGTGGTGGGATTATGGACATTGGGGAATGGTATGTGCTATGGTGAATGCTGTGAAGTGTGTAAACCTGGCGATTCACAGACCTGTACCCCTGGGGCTAATAATACATTACATGTTTATAAAAAATAAAAAAAATTTAATGAATAAGAAAAGGAATTAAAAAAATTATCAGGATTTTAAGATGCATGTGGAAACACTGTGATATAGACCGCTGTGGTCATAACTGCATAAAATGCGTTTGCGTGTGGCTAAGGATTGCAACGCAATACGCAAAATAGGTGATATATTAATTTCCTGGGGCTTTTATAACAAAGTATGAGTGCTTTAAACCACAGATATTTGTTGCCTCACAGTTTGGGAGGACAGAAGTCCCAGATCAAGGTGTCAGCAGATCAGTTCTTTCTGGTGGGCGTGAGAAAGCGGCCTGCGGCCAACCACTCTCCTGGCTTCTGTGATATTTTGGCAATCTTTGGTGTTCCTTGACTTGTAGAAACTTCACCTCAACGTCTACTTTTATCTTCACATGATATTTTCCTTGTGTGTAATTCCCATTTTTTTGGTAAGGACACTACTCATATTGGATGAGGGGCCCACTCTACTCCAGTGTGACTCGATCTTAACTGATTACATCTGCAATGACCCTATTATCAAACACCGTCACATTCTGAGTTCCTGGGGGTAAGAGCTTTCACACATGAATTTGGGGAGGACGAGGGTTACAACTCAACTCATAGCAGATGGCTAGGTGATGTTTCTTTTTCTCTCAAGTGCATAGTATTGATGTTGGCAACACAGCAGAGAATAATGGGGAAGACTGCTTGGTGTAAGAAAGGATTGATTTACATCCTAGCTGTGCTTTTTATTAGCCTTGTGTTTTCACCATGCCAAGCTTTTCATTTATTGAACAGTCACTATTTTGGACATTTTTGTGTGTGTGTGAAGATGAAATGAGATAGAGTACGTAAAGGGCATTTCATCATGTTTGACAAACAGAGGGCAGTCAATAAATGCTAGCTCCTTCTTCCTTATATTCAACATTTTAAACCTTTAAAATAATAAATAGGTAATTAGCTAGCTAGAGTAATGCATGCATGCATGAATGAATGAATGAATGGGAAGTGGGACTGGCCTCAGTAGCCAAGAGAAGAATCATGCAAATTATTTCCTGGGGTGCCTGGGTGACTCAGTGGGTTAAAGCCTCTGCCTTCAGCTCAGGTCATGATCCCAGGGTCCTGGGATCGAGCCCCACCATCGGGCTCTCTGCTTGGCCGGGAGCCTGCTTCCCTTCTTCTCTCTCTGCCTGTCTCTCTGCCTGCTTGTGATCTCTGTCTATCAAATAAATAAATAAAATCTTAAAAAAAATTATTTCCTAAAGCCACATGTCCACAACTGGGCAAACCTAAGATAACTGTTCGCAGAAGCTGTTAGAAGCCAAGATTGGCAATGGTTTGAGTACAGGAATTTGGATTCGGTTCTGTGTTGTCTTGTGTTTTAACCTCCTCAGGCAGAGATCAAGTTTTCAGGAGAAGTTTGGTGCCCACTGCCTTTGCTCTAGGTGCCCAGGTCCCTTCCCCTATCAGATTACTTGATTGTCGGCCATCTAGAGATCTTGGGGCCCCACACTGAGCCAGGAAGGAAGACAAGTGTGCGAGGGTTGGGGAGGAGGGTGCTTCCTTCTAAGAGCTGGGTAGATCACTCAGAAAACCCTGCAGGGCAGGGGAATCTCAGAGCTGAGTAAACTGCAGCCATGGTCGAAGCCAGGCAGTCCCCAAACCCCAATGAGATTACAGCATTGAGAACAAAACTCCCCCCGCAGCCGGGGAACACTGGTGAGTCAAGGAGCTGGGACCAGGGGCCCTTTACTTCAACAAAAGATGGGTGCTGGGTTGCTCTGATTCCCTCATAGATTAGAGGAAGGGAATACCTGAGATGTGAGTCTTCCTGAAGCCCTTTCTCATCCCCCTGGCCTTCACCCCCATGACTTCTTATCTTAGAAGGATGGGCTTTTTTCCCAGCCCTTTCTGAGCCCTCCCTATCAGGTGGGTCCAGCAGTGAACCCAGAATACCCCAGGGGATATGGCAGTTTCCTGCAGACTGTCTGAGGCAT
The DNA here is from genome assembly GCF_002288905.1 of Enhydra lutris kenyoni. Classification (NCBI taxonomy): domain Eukaryota; kingdom Metazoa; phylum Chordata; class Mammalia; order Carnivora; family Mustelidae; genus Enhydra; species Enhydra lutris. Next base: position 1,090,037 of record NW_019154094.1, on the reverse strand, counting down.
CTCAGGGGGCAAGAGAGTATATATCCTTGGGGAAAGGGAGGCTGACCTGGTTTCCTCCAGGGCGATGGGGACAGACATCCCAGGACAAGACCTGGAAGTATCTCTGCCTCTTCGTGTCCCTGACCCTGCTTCTCGTGGTCATTATCTCCAGTGTGGTCCTGTCTGAAGGTAAGGCATGTGGGCCAGTGGGAACAGGGTGACCACAGGGAAGCAAGCACACTAGCTCCCAACCTGTAAAGGCAGGTCTACAAGGCCAGTGTGGGGGTGGCTGGTCTGTGTCCCTAGAGGGATCATAGTGATAACAGAGTGGAGCTCACCTACACATCAGTCTCAAAGGCATTTGGGAGCTGTATGGACTGAAGTCAGTCTGAGTCATTTGTGAGTGTCTCCCCAAAGTTCATCCCTGACCTGGTCTAAAGCTCCAGGCTCCCTGCTAACAACTATAGAGAGCTAGTTCAACAGGACCTCCTAAATAGAAGTCCTGCCTCACTGCTCACTAGTTGGTGCCTTGGACAGGGCCTCTACCTCTTTCTCTGGGCCTCAGTTTCTTCATCTGAAAAATGGGTGGGGGAGGAATTTTGGAGCCTCAGAAGGCCTTGCCCTGGGAATGGGAGAAAGCCTTGGCTTTGAGGAACAGGGAGAGACCCCAGGGAAGTTCTGGGGTCCAGGATATCTGGTTGCACCTCTCCCCAGTACTGAAGAGGACAAAACAAATGCAGAAGGAAGTCTTCCAACTCAAAGAAAAAGGTGAGTGGGGTTCAATATGTTTGGCCTCCTGCCCCTCAACCATATCTCCTCTCTCTGCCAAGACCTTCACCAGCCCTTTCTCTTTGGGCCTCCCAGTATCTCAGGGACTGGGAGATGCTGGGCACGACCGGGACTTCATGCGGGGAGAAGTGTTCCGACAAATGAAGGCTGTACTGGCAGGCAACGGTAAGGAGAGTAGGTGGAGAGGGAAGAGGCTGTATTCCCTTCAGCATCTGTTAACATTGGGCCTGCCCACAGCAGTGGCTCTCAGAGGGGCACCCCAAAGCCAATGGCTTCTCAGATCTTCTTAGGAAGTTCAGGTGACATGATCAGATCATATTTGTATTGGAGGGCTCCCAGGAAAGCAAGACCTTTGAGACAGCAAGACCTCTCTGGGCTTGTGGTTGTATATGACCTTGGGCAACCCATTTAAACCATTCTGGGCCTCAGTTTCTTCAGCTGTAAAATGGGGATAATCCACAGTATTTTCTCCAAGACAGGCGGTCAGGATCCAGAGCTGCCACTTTTAATAACACACTGGTGTGTTACAAAATGTGGTCGGTTCATAGCAGCATGTTACAAGTCCTGGAGAATTCGCCACAGTGTACATTCCTTGTTCCCAAACAACCATTGGGATCAAATGCTTCTGAAGGGGGTGCTCTCAGCGTCACACCTTTTTTATATAAGTGGACGAGTGGATATCATTCACAAAATATACAAGCAAATCTCATTATTCATGTAGCTATGTTTTATAAAATCCCTGCAAATGATAAAGTGGTGCATATTGAATCATTGCTCGTAGAGGGGAAATAACAGCATTAGGTTTATTGAAGCCTCTGGCCATAACGTTTGGTCAACCGATCAAGACATAACCCTGTTTTTGTGTGTTTCTGTTTAAATAGCTACTGTTTCATTAACATTCAACTCATGGCCAGCGGCACTATCACTCATGTCTGAAAGAAACTTATGTAACGCACATACATTTTCTCAATAAGGCATATTACAACCTTCGTGCTCATTTAGGAACACCGACAGCACTTCTGCCTTATACTTGAGGGTCGGGGTTCTTTTTATTTTTAATTTTATCTTATTTTTTACGATTTTACTTATTTATTTGAGAAAGAGGGAGATAGAGAAAGAGAGAGAGAGCATGAGTGGGAGGAGGGGCAGAACGACAAACATATTCCCCACTAAGCACAGAGTCCAATGCAGGGCTGAGACCGTGACTTGAGCCGAAGTCAGACTCGTAACTGACTGAGCCACCCAGGCACCCCAAGAGCCTTTTTAAACAGCAAAATCACCGACAGAAAGCATAAAAATGTGAAAATCGTAGCACAAAATACCCCATGGAAAGAACATTTGTTTACAGTCTGAGAGGTGGAACAAGAAAGCAGAGCTTTGCCTTATTTTACCTCAGACTCAAGCTTTTTGTTGCTGTATGCATCTCTGTGAGTGACAAGGAAAGCTTCGTAAGTATTGATTTTGGGGTTACCAATATATTTGAGTCAGTAGGAGAATTTGCAAATATGGAATCTGCAAATAAGAAGGATTAATTTGGGGTGCCTGGGTGGCTCAGTGGGTTAAAGCCTCTGCCTTCAGCTCAGGTCATGATCCCAGGGTCCTGGGATCGAGCACCGCATCGGGCTCTCTGCTTGGCGGGGAGCCTGCTTCCCTCTCTCTCTGCCTGCCTCTCTGCCTGCTTGTGATCTCTGTCTGTCAAATCAATCAATCAATCAATCAATCAATCTTAAAAAAAAAGGATTAATTTGTGTGTGTGTGTGTGTGTGTGTGTGTCTGTTCACTAACTGGATATAGATGAATGAGACGAGAATCCCCTCTATCACTCCTGAGCCCTAGCTGCCAAGTTCCTACCTAACTCTCAGGAACCACTGTAATTATATTATGTGGTTATATGTGTTTTCCCTTAGAGCACAGTTTCTTAAACTAAGCACTATTGACCTTCAGGCTGCATCATTCTTTGCAATGGGGGACAGTGGGGGATTGTCCTGTGGATTGTAGGGTGTTTGGCATCATCTCTGCTGTTGACCCACCACGTGTGAGAACCCTGCCTGAGGTCAGAAAACTGAAAGAGGTCTCAGTTGTTGCTCAATGTCCCTTGGGGGAAGAATTGTCCCTGGTTGAGAATCACCACTCTGGAGTTTCTTCAAGCAAATGAGGATGTCAAACACACGTCCCTCTATTTTATACAAAAGTAGGATATTAACTCCACAGTGTTCTTTGGATCTCTTTTCCCCACCTCATAGGATATCCATAGCATTTTACTATTTCCTTCTGATACTACTCAGTGATGGGAAGCACCAACTTACCAGGTAGTGAATTTCCAGCTGCTGGGTGTGCTCAAAGGGAGGCCACTGGGAATGTGACCAGGGGGTGATGGTTAACACAGCTCTTCACTGGATGGAAAACTGGACATGCCGATTTTGCTAATGGCTCCATTCCCACAGAAACCTCTTGTGAGCCTTGCCCCCTGGGCTGGAAGGTCTTTCAGGGCTCCTGCTACTTCTTCTCCCCGGACAAGCTCACCTGGACCCAGGCTAATGATTCTTGTGTCCAGAAGCAAGCTCACCTGGTTGTCATCAACAGCCGAACAGAGCAGGTGGAAAAAGGGAAAACCAGAATCTTAGCAGGGTGGGGGAGGTATTATAAAAGAATTTGGGGGTTCACATTTCTGTCTCTTTTGGGATCTAGCACAATACTTCTAGTATGCTCTTCAAGACCTGCCTCCTCTTGCCTCTACCCAACCTCACTGCTATAACATGCAGGGAATGGACTCTCTGCTCTGTGGTCCTGCCTCCAAGCTCTGATCCATTAGGTCCCTCTGCTTGGAGCACTCTTACTCTTGCTATCTGTGTGGACAGCTTTTACTCACCTGTCAAAACCCCAATGCAAACATCCCTTCTCCATATTCTCTCATGACATCATCAGAGGTTTCATTATAGAACTACACACTGCATCAGGTTTGCCTGCTTATAAGCCTGGGGCTGGATCTAAACAATCTCAGGAACAAGGCTTGGCTCGAAGTAGGGCATCAAGAATGTCCTTGGAGTTGGGTTTCCAGCCAGAGATATTCCTATGGCCTACAGATCAAACCCCTTGCTCTGACATGCATTGACCTTAAGAAGCATTCACAGCCAGTATTTGCCCAGTACTTCTTTCTACATACATATACCTCACACAATTGATTCTTCTGATCTGGAGGATATACTAGGATGTACTCTTCTGATCTGATCTGATTCTTTTTTGCTTTGTACAGATGGGGACACCAAGGGGTGGGTTACTTGTTTGAAGACATACAACATGCTCATAGTGGGTCTGGAGTTCACATCAGGATATAAAGTACTGTGCATGGCTGTCTCTGTCTGCTGCCCACCTGAGAGCTCCTCTGTACCTCAGTCCTCTTGCAAACCCCAGACACTCCAACCTCTGTCCTTTCAGCTTTGATGGAATTTTACCTCGAAGTATGCCTTTTTCCTTCTAGGATTTCCTGACATCAACTGGGCAGGTGACATCCTGGATAGGCCTTTTCAAAGAGGGCCAGAAAGGCAACCATAAGTGGATGGATGGCTCAACCCCCACCTACATGTGAGTCTCCCTGTCTGCAATGCAGGTGTCCCTAATCATCCACGACAGTCCCCTACCCCCAAGAGATTGGCAGGACTTTTGATGAGTGAGTTGATGACCACTCACTATTTACCTGCAGCAACTCCCAGACAACATGCCACACTTTCTACCAGACCAGCTATTGTTATTTTGTTACTTGGGGAGAGTATTCCAATTTAAATGCTCGAGAAACGATAGATTCAATGTTGCAGGACCTCCCAGGACTTCTCAGAACCTTGAAGGTGCTAATATGCAGGTTGGGCCTCTTCAGGAGTATAATAATGCAGCACTTGTCAACTGTATGAGTTTCTTATGGACTCTGTAAGAAAGAGCCACAAACTGTGTGGCTTAACACAACAGAAACTCTTTCACAGTTCTGGAGGCCAGAAGTCCCAAACCGACATGTCAGCAGGGCTGCATGTCCTTCAAAGACTGTAGGAGGGGATCTTCTCCTGCCTCCTCCAGCTTCTGGCCACTCCAGATATTTCTTGGCTCATAGGCCCATCATTCCAATCTTGGTCTCTGGGGCCACACACCCTTCCCTTCCCCCTGTCTTCTCTCTTCTGTCCCTTATAAGGACACTTGTCATTGGATTTAGGGTTCACTCAGTTAATACAAGATGATCTCATCTCAATATCATTTACTTAATTTCACTTGCAAAGATCTTTTTCCCAAATAAGGTCACATTCACAGATACCTGGGGTTAGGATGTGGGCATATCTTTTTGGTGGAGACAATATTGAACCCAGATGTCTTCCTGGAGGTTACCTGCCCCTCCCCACACTCTTTGTTTTTCTTTGGATGTTTCCATCTGCTAGCATCACCTTTCCCTGTCTGGCAAACTGCCCTGGATGGCTCCAGGCTAAGGGCAGAATTCATCTCCTTGGTAAACTCATCTGCTGTCTGAGCACATACAGTATATCTTACAATGCACTGGTCATCACATCCTCAGAATGTGCTCCCATTTTGCAAAAGAGGAAAACAGAGACTCAGAAATTAAGTAAGTAGCTTTTGGCAGAGCTAGATCTTGGACTGGGTAAAATCTGACTTCAGAGTAAATGCTCTTCAGAGAAGGGGAGAGGGTCAGTGGGATGAGGCAAATCAAGAGAGTGGTCTCAGAACTTGGAGATCCTCAGCTTCTCTCAAGACTGTTGCCTGCCGCCACTCTCAATTGAGCTCCATTTCTCCACTCAGAAAAAAAGAAATGGGAACGGGTTGACCAGAGGCCTACTGGAAGATGGGCTTGAGAAATGACTCATTGGAGGCCTCAAGACCCTCAGAGCCAGACCCTCACTCATAGAGAGCAGGGTTGGGGGTGCTCAGGCACTGGCCCATCTACTCAGGGATTTTGTGGGCATCTCTTTACAGCAACTGGGACTCCAAGGAACTACATGATAATATAACTGCCCCAGCCTGCATGCTGATGCACAGCTATGGACATTGGAGTGACTTCTCTTGTGAATTAGGGAGATTTGCTTTCATTTGTGAGAGGCGCCAGAACTGCTGACCCAAGTCCTTATATCCACACCCTGGGATAATGTAGATCCCATACTACACAGCCTCAGGACCCATCCTTTTCTTTTCTGGGTTCTGAGTTCACAGCAGCAACAATAAAGGACCTTTCTCCAAAGCCTAGTATCCCTCTCTTGGCATTGTGCTTGCTCACCCTTTCTTTCCTTTCCTGATTTCTGTTGAATGGAGGAAGTACCCCAGAAGCAGGGCTCATCCCTGCAGGAGGATTATAATTCTTAATTCCCATTAAGGCCAGGCTCAGCTATGATTATGCTTGGGCCAACGAAGTGTGTTGGGAATTGACATGTGCCACGAGTAAGCAGGAATCTTAAGAGCTTTATGTGGTTCTTCCATCTTTATTTTGCTCTTGCCACAAGACCAGCTCTTCCCAGAGAGGGCAGCTTCTTCAAATTTGCAATGAAGAAGACCCCCTCAAGCAGAGCTTCTGCTGGCCTGCAATGACCATAAACATGACAAAGACATGGAGCTCTATGGTTATCAGCCACCATGATTTTGAGGTCACCAGTTGTTACCTCATCATACTTAACCTAAACTGACCAATACAGAGGACCAAGTTTCATTTCTATTCCTTCATTGGGCCCAAATCACCCGGCACCGTGTATACAGTCTACTCAGAGCCTGACTCTTGTTTTCCTCTTAGAGACCTTCATTAAATTTTATGGTCTATATTGTACAGATGCAGCGGATCTCTATCCCATTTAAAAAAATCCTTCAATCCCTTAATTGTGTCTGACCCTCTTCTGTTAATTCCAAAACCTATGTGAGTTTCCTCCACATTTGCAAGCCTGGATTCCTGAGACCAAGATCATTGAGAAGATGCAGGCATCAGCCATTAGGATTAGTCATGGCCATTCTCTGGACCTGGCCCAGGCTCACTTACTTATACATCTTTCACTCATGGTTACATAGACATGTTACAATAAAGCTCGGGTCTGTCGGAACAATTGTTCTCCAACAAATGCTATTTTGAATTCGGTAAAACACCAATTTGGTCCCTGCTATCTCTTTCCTTAAATCTGAAACTGTATGGGAATGAGATGCACATCTGTATCCTTGACGCAGAGAAGAGAAACATAAAATGCGATTCTCTTCTAGGACCACGGAGATGAGCTGTCAGAAATAGGAGTGGGTCTTGCTCTTTGCTCGGAAAGTTTAGCTGAAGTTCAGCTATTGTAAAAATGCAGGTAGACCAGATGTCTCATGATGATTTGGTGAAGTAGGTCAAACCATGTGCTTTTTTAGGATGCATTTTGCAATTGCTGTAGTGAGTAAAAACTCATAAGTACTTATAACATGGCAAACAGAGTGATTAAGAACTGGGATAGACACACCTGTTACCAGGATGCCTTCCTGGGGCTTTGTAGTTTGTGGCAGAGGGGGAGCTGATAGAACAGGTGTACAGAGCAAGATGGAGTCACTCATGTCAAGAAGTAACTTATGCCAAGCATTGATATAAGCAGCCAAGGGTGTTGCTGCTTAGACCAGATATCACTGAAACCAACACAAGCTGATGGCTTCCAGATCTGGTAACCAGCTGAACCGAGGCCCAAGACTGATTAAACTCCTTTTAAAAAGGAGCATTTTTGCAACAAACTGTCAGAAAATCCAAACGCTGCACTTTCACATCTGACCACACCAAAAAAGGCAATTGCCTGCAAAAAGTCTGCATGACTGATCTCTGAACACAACAGAGGTCCTCCATTGTTTGAACATAATAAGCAGGAGGGCAGAGAGCTGACCCAGTACAGACCAAAGCCTCCTCCCAACTGCATGCTCACAGGCTGACCTTGCATTTGGTTTCATAACTTCTTACCCTTGTTGTTTCTGGGTTGTGGTACCACTTTGTCTTGGGCTTTGCTTTGTGTGAGGTGTATGAAGCCAAGTTAAATATGTAGTAAAATGCCAGTGAGTCCGGATCCTGAAAATGTTTTATAATTATGTTAACCTTGCTTTATGACTGAATAAAGCTGACATAATGGAAAGACACAACATGTGTGTGTGCTTCCATAGCATGCTCATGATGGCAAGTTTGAACAAACCACCATGGGACCTGATCCTCAGTGGGGACGAGTTCAAGTCCAGGAAAATAGTTTTGTCACAGCCCACCTTGACTCTAATATAATATCCATTTATTTTTCCACTATATGCTACATCTGGCCCAAGAATTGCAAACACAAATCCATTTCCTTGAAATTAGCATTTATTTCTATGAATCATTAACTCGTATCTTCATAAAACTAGAAGAAACCTCAACTTGGTTGCTGTGTATTTAAATTTCCAGAGCCTGGAATATAGAAATCACTCAATAATGTTTGATGGATGAATGGATGGAGGAGTTCCAAAGGCATAGGGTAAGGTAGGTAGACAGTGAGTTGATTCTATTCACTGGATCCTGGCTGCTACAGGGCTCTCCTCAGTGATAAAATACCAGTACCAAGCACTTCCTGAACATGTGCTAAGTACCAGACAGCTTATACATTAGGCAGGTGCTATTACTATTGGTGTCCCCGTTTTCAGACAGAGAATCAGAGAGATCCAGTCATTGCACCAAGGTCCCACAACAAGGAAGTGGCTCACCAGGATTTCCACCTGAGTCTGTCTGATGTGAGTCAGTGCCCTGAGGCACAGAGCCACCCAAGCTACTACCTGTAAGTCTCTCTTTGCCTATCAATCTATGTTAAAGAACCTCAAGAGAGCTGAACAGTTCACACTGGTGGCTAGTTAGTCTTTGTTTAAAGAAGCCCCCAAACAAAAAGCCCCCAGAGAATTCAGTGGAGGTGATGTCTTGGGGTAGCAGGAGATTAGGAGAATTGTCTGAATCCACCACCTCCATCCCTGCTCCCATGTGCTCAGAGCCCATCTGCCAGGGCCCCTGGGCTCCCTTCCTGGAGGACACAGAGAGGTGAACTGAGTTAGGTTCATCAGGAGTCAGTCAATGGCATGCAAGAGCACAATGAGACCCCTTCCGTGCACAGCCTGCCAAGCCCAGCTGGCATACCAATCCCTAGAAGCCAAGACCATGGTCATTACTGAACAAGTCACGGGATTTTAAGTGACAGCTGGGAACTCATTAAAAGTTGGCGCACAATTCCCCACCTCCACTTCCTTTGTGGTATTTAAAGAATCCCTAAGGATTGGCCACAGACCTGCAGGCAGATGAGTTTCAGTACACACCTCAAGGCTAGGTAAGTTCAGCTCACTCCAGAGGAATGGTCCCCAGAGTGTTTTACCACTTAATTTCAAGCTCAGACTTGGTGTTTCATTAGCACCAAGAGAAGTTGGTGGGAAATGGAGGTGACCATTTCTTGATCCATGCAACAGATTCTTGGAGCTCAAAGTGGCTGAGTTCTACAACATGCACCATGGCAGAACCATTGCCCACAAACCACATGGTGCCAAGTGGCTATTGTGAACACTGCATGCTGCTGGGCACAGATAGGGACAAAGGTCTCCAGAGCTTTGGGAGCAGCTGAGGCTTCTAATTCCACAGTAATGGTCACTGCATTGCATTATAGTATCACCTGACAACACCTTTGATCCTTCCCCACAGACTAACATCCCTGAGAGGGTAGGACCAGTCTGAATTAGCTTAATATTGTGTGCCCATAGCTGGGCACCTAATAGGTGGTCAATAAAACTGCTGAGAAAACAAACTCATCTCTCATTACAACACTAGAGAAATTAGGTGAGCTGCAAAATCCTCCTGAAATAGGAATGGCTCATCCCTAATTTACCTGAAATTGACTTTTCAGGAGTGACTCTGTGACTGACGTCACAGGAACCCATCTACCCTCTTGTGTGTATCCTAGCCAGTATTTCCTGTAGATGAGTTCCATCCTGTGGCAGTTAGGGTTATGGAGTAGGGTCCTTTTGTTTGGATCCCTGTTTGGCTTTAAACCATCTTGAGCCACTCACTCCTCCTCTCCTGTCCAAGCCCTCTGCCACTTTGGCTTTCTTCCATTCCTGAAAGGGACAATCAAATTCCCACCTCGCATCGCCAGAACGTGCTGTTCCCTCTACCTGACACACCCTTTCCTCACACTCTACCCATAGAGGAGAAAGTCTCAACTGAAATACTCCCTTCTGCATAAAACTCCTGCAGTCTACCCTGCTTTCATAGCCCACCACCTTCCCTTCCTCACTCATCTCATATTCTTGTCTAAATTCAGTTATCTTTCTTCCACCATCTCCCCTCTACTGTCATGTGCACAGAGGCAGGCATGTCAGTCCTGGTCACTGTGGGCTCCCCAGGGAAGGGCTCAGGCATTGTATACACAACTATTGGATACCTGCTAGCTAGGGCTGGATGTCCTCTGAGCCAGAGATAAGAGTTATCTGGCCCACAGTGTTGAGGCCAGTCATGCTTATCAAACTAACCAGCTAGTGTGGTCTGTTTGACTTTACCCAGTTATCAAGGAGCAGATCAAGCATGAGGCTTCCTCCCTCCATGTACCAACACACTGCCACCTAGCAAAATGAGCGGGGACTTCTTAAGCAAGACGATGACCAAGGATTTGAAGAGTTTTTCAGTTGATTTAACTGTCCAGTCTGTAGTTGAATATTGTGCTATACACATTCATGGTGTTCTAGTTTGTGCTAGAGATGGAAAGTGACTGGACCTAAGTGCTAACACTTAAGGCTACCAGGCAAGGAGGGAGAGACAGGCAAATGCTGAAATCATTCATATCCTTGGAGATAAATGTCACGAAGGTGCAGTAGACTCTCAGGACGCTACAGTCCCAGTGACTTCCCTGAAACCCATGGAGGTAAAAAGATCCTAAAAGATAATCCACTGACATTTAATGAGTCCTGCCATGTCCATGAGCCTGGGGTCAGATGGCTTTCAACCAGTCTCCAAGTTAATGCTGGTCCCCAGATGCAGGGTACTCTCATATTAGGGGTATTACTTTCCAATCGGTCGCCTCTGGTGGCTCCCTCCCCCTTTTGTTTATCTTCCGATATCAGTCTGACGTTCCCACACCGCTTTACCTGCCCTTCTGCCCCTGTAGAGATCCAGACGTGTATAATTCTGATCTCAGGATGATTTCATGGATGATTGGAGTTCTTTGGTAGGTAATCAGCTCACTTTAGGGTACAGGTTGAAACGACGCCTCCTCCTACTTCCTTGCCATCTTGTCCCCCCCCCCCCAAGCCTGGGGTCAGATGGAAGACTCACAGGAAACTGCCTCCACATTCCTGGGGTCAGGAGTGCAGTGTCATGTAGAGAAGTAAGTGCAAGACATTACTCTTGGCGATTGGCTGGGTCTGACCCATCTCTCTGTCTGCAGCTGTGAGTAAAGATTCCGGAACCCAGCAGAGGTTGATGAATGTCTAGGGTAGGAAACAACTAGGACAATATATCTTGGTCACCCCTGCATCAGACCCAGTGCAGAGAACCAGAAATGCCTGAATCCTGCCTGACAGAACAGCTGAGCAAAGCAACAAGGTTGTCCTTCAAAAGGACTTTGGTTATTGGTCATTTTATCTCCAGTGACCACACACTGCTTGGCACACAATAGGTGCACAAGAAATACCTGTGAGAAAAATGAAAGCATGGGGCCCACAGTTCAAGAAAAAGGTGGATATGGTTGCTGAGGGTGGTAGACCACACACTTACTGTGTGCCAGGCTCTTTATGCAGGTTGTGTCTCTTCTTATCATTCCGCGCCATTTCATAAAAGAGAAAATAAGGCCCAGAGAGGCCAAGCTGCTTGTCCAGGGTCACAGCGCCCCCTCCAGGCAGGGATGGAAGAAGCTGCTGAACTGAGACTTTGGGCTCCACTCCATCTCCTGACTTCCTGCTGACCCCCTTCTGTGACCTTAGCCTTATATCCTGACTTCTCTGGGCATCCAGAAGTAACAACAAAGATCTTTCTCCTTAGACCTGAATTCATTTCTTGGTTGAACATCTGTTTCTCTGATGACCTTTCTGGACTTGAGTAGTGCCAGGAATTTCCCAGATTGACCTCACATTCTGGGTCTTCGGCTGTGCCAGTGGGCTAGAGCTTAGAGGAGAGTGTTGGGACACTCAGTACAGGCTGACACCTCCTTCCAACCCCCATCTGCTGGACGCTACAAGGGTGGATCCAAGGTGCCTAAAGTCCCTTCACATTTTGACCTCGTCTGACTTCCCAGACTCCCCCGACCCCACTCTGGACATTTCCCCATGCCTTTTCTTCAGGTGGTTCCTTTGCTGGCCAATCCCTCCCTGACTCCGTGTGACAGGGACTGTTCATCCTTCAGAGCTCAGCTCAGATGCCACCTCCCTCCCTTCCCACTGGCGCTGTAGGGTCTCACAGCACTGTGCATGTGCTTCCTTCACTGTTTTCTTTAATGCATTTGTTGTGTGTGTATTGTTCCATTTAATATTTACCATTCTGGGGGCTGGGAACACAGGATGCTCCCAATGAGATGCCATTTCTGCCCTCAGGAGGTCTGTCAAAGTCTAGTGAGAGACACTGACCCATAACCAGTGATGACAGCACCATGTGATGGGGGACTTCAGGGCAAGCTAGGAGTCAGACAGGCCCCTGGCCAAGTCAGTGCTGCAAGGACACAGGATAGGCTTCCTGGAGAGGGTGGCATGGGATGTGAGACCAGTTGATTGAAGCAGATGGGAGTGGGGTACGAGGGATACAGTAGGATCTGGGGATGCGAGAGTCTGGTACACTCAAGAAATTGAAAGTGCTCCCATCTCATTTTAGCCTACAGATACAAGGTGGAGGTCTGTGTTGGAAGATGGAGAGGGAGGTGAGAGAGGAAGCTGGAGAGGCCAACAAGGACCAGACTGTCAGCTGTAGTGAAGCATCTGGGACTAAGGAGTCATGGCTGGTTCCAAGCAGAGGGGAAGATGGAATGTGGTCTCTTCAGCAGGATCCCTCTGATTCTGTGCAGGAAGCAGGTGCAGAGGTCAGACCTGAAGAAGAGAACTGAATCAGGACGGATGCTGTAAAGGGTCAAGACAGTGTTGCTAGGAAATGCATGCCCACTTGGAATCTCAGACTGTGACCTTGTTTGAAATAATTACACATGTAATTAGAGAAGGATCTCAAGATGAAATCATGCTGCGTGCTGGGCCCAAAAATGCTGGTGTCTAATGACTAGTGTCCTTATAAGGAGAGGAGAAGACATACAGACACAAGGACACGTTCATGTGAGGGCAGGTAGAGATTGAAATGATGCAGTCAAGTCTGCTGGCAGCCACCAGAAGCCAGGAGAGAGGCATAGGGCTGATCGTCCCTCAGAGCCTCCAGAAGGAATGACCCTGCTGACCCCTGGCCCCCAGAACTGTGAGAGAGCACATTCTGGAGTTTGCAGCACCCCGGGTTGCGGCAATTTGTCCCTGAGCCCCAGAAAAGTAATGCAAGGGCAGGTACTGTGTTCTAGGTCAGATGTGCTCACACCATGCAGGGGGACTGGACACGGGGAGTGGCAGGTGAGTGGACACTGAGCTGCACTGTTCCTCAAGCGCAAGGCAAGTCTGGCTGTGGGTAACTGTGATGGCTTGGCACAGCCTCCTCCCTCTCTAAGACCTCAGCTGGGGCAGTTGGGTCCAGAGCAGGGCCATGTCTTAGAGATCCTACCTCTGGCCCAATACCTCTGCTTCTGCAGAGGCCAGACAGCAGCTCTTCTGGACCAGTCCCAGGGCCTGGGACCCAGGGTTTCCTCACTAAAGCTCTGAGAACCTGCACTTTCCTGTTTGAGAGAGCCCAGGTTGCCTGTTTGCGGGGTGTGGAAGGAGCCTGAGCATTGGGAATGGAGTGTGCCTAGTCCAGCAAGCATGAGAACAAAGGAGTATGCTCAAAGAGTAAGGGAGGGACACCAGCCTCCTGTTGTATTTCTTCCTCTGTCTTGTCACCTCCATCTCCAGACTTAACCATCCTCTGCACAGACCAGCTGGGAGGCCTCAGGGAAGGTTTGGAGGCTGCAGGTACAGTGGGTCTCAGGGAAGCCTTTGGAAGTCTCCTGAGTCCCTCCCCGCCCAACTCTGAGGCCTGAGGGAGGCCCTGCCCACAAGCTGAGTCAGCAGCCCGCCTCCCCCTGGGAAGCCTTTGGAATGCCACTGGAGTACAGCTAGATAAAGTGCAGGTGCAGCCTCCCACCCTGCC
>NW_019154094.1:1063093-1073029 GCF_002288905.1 Enhydra lutris kenyoni | reverse complement strand
CTGCCCACCCTGCCTGCTCTCAGCAGCCTGCTTCCCTCACACCAGCCAGAAGGGGTCTCTACAAATGGGAATCTGACCATGCTGCTTGTGCTTAAAATGTACCTATTGGTATCATCAATTTGCAAAACTGTTTGGCAGTATCTATTCTAGCTGAACCTAGGTATTCCCTATGAGTCAGCATTTACACACCTAACTATAGACCCAACACAACACATAGGTATTCATCCACTAAAAGATAGGTACTACATCTTATAAGAATACCCTCATAGGAAACCCCAAATAGAAACATCCATGAAAATGTTCACACAATGGAATACAGCTCATTCCTCTATGTATTTAGAAAACATGAAAAGGTCCCCATTACCCTCAGAACAAACTCCTCACGTGGACACCATTGTCTTGTATGCTCATGCCCTTCCCACCTGTATGCCTTCAATTCCAGGACTGCACCAATGACTTCTAACTCTCCCTGGTGCACTGAACATACCATTGTCCCAAATGCACTATGCCTCTGTCACCCTGAGCCTTCGTACTTGCTGTCCCCTCTGTCTGGAAACCCCTCTTCCAACTGCCTGGTTCACCTGAATCATACCTACTCACCCTGCACGTCTCCCTGTAGACATCACCAATTTCAAAGTCTCTACATTGCAGTCTGGGTCTGAGACCCACACTTAGCTTCTGCAGTCCCTAGGCTGTCTCTTAACACACCTCTGACTGTCTGTGCTGTCATTTTCGGTTATGACAACTTCCCTCTGTGTACCATGAAAAAGACCTCAGAGTCTTAGCCCTTGGTCATTGTTGGATTCAAGCACCTAGAATGTTTCCATATAAAATAAGCCTTCGGTAACACTTCTTAACTATATGAATGAATAAATGAGAGCAAAGTGCTATGAGGACATATAGCACTCTTCTCTGTTCATGATCATGGGCAATGACTGCTATGTGACTATCTGCCACCCTTGCAGTACAATGTGCTCATGAGTCCTCAGAGTTGTGCTGTCTCGCGTCCTGGTGCTGGGCTGGTGTCTCGGTCATGGAGTTGATGGCGATCCTGATAATTTTTCACCTCACCTTCTTTGGGGCGAATGTATTCCACCATTGGGTCTACTACGTGCTTTCCCTCCTAAAGTTGGCCTATGGGAAGGAGACATCTTCTGTCACGTTGGGTGTGGCCCTGACGTGTGACATGGCTCTTATGGGCTGTTTATTCCTCACCATCCTCTCCTGCATTTTCATAGTGGCCTCCATACTGAGGATCCCCTCTTCTGAGGGCAAGCACAAGTTCTCCATCTCATGTGTGTCCCATCTCTCTGTCGTCTTCTTGAACTATGATTCTGTCTCCATTATCCACCTCAAGTCCAAGGGTCTCCATTCAATGGACAGTAATGCTCTGATAGCCACCGCCTACACAGCCTTCACCTCTTTTCTTAGCCTGATCATTTTCAGCCTCAGGAATAAGGAGATCAGGAATGGCATAATGGGAAGCTTCCAGAGAAAATTCAGTCCCCTAAGCTCCTAATCCTGATGTCCAGTTTGGTGGTAAGGAAACATGACAGAATGGCAGGGAATAATAACATCGACCTCCATAGGACTGTTGTAGGGTTTCAAGGATATGAAAATACACACATTCATAGGTGATGGATACATGTTCAGTATTTGTTTTTCTCCAGTTTGTTTATCTCCCTTGCATGGGATCTAGTGATCATGATCTCCCGTTCTTGACCCTGTGTGATGAAGTTCATCCCATGTCCTCCATCAGAGAAAATGTTATGTACCTAAGGGCCATGAGGGCAGCATCATGTAGGTGTGTCTGGATTCTGATGCACTGGGTTCTCTTGAATGGACAAGCAACAGAAGACTTTCCCCTCTTCCACAGGATAAACAAAATAAGCATCATAAGAAATGCTCAAAGTGTTGATATATACATACATATTTATATATATACACACACACATAAATATAGAATGTTCAATTGGTCTACATATAGTGTGTGTATATATATATATATATACATATATAAATATATATAATGTGTATATATATATATAATGTTCAATTAGTCAACATAAATTACATCATGTTTTTTATTGTGTTATGTTAATCACCATAAAATACATTATTAGTTTTTTTAAAAGATTTTATTTATTTATTTGACAGACAGAGATCACAAGTAGGCAGAGAGGCAGGCAGAGAGAGAAGTGGGGGAGCAGGCTCCCCGAGGAGCAGAGATTCCTACACGGGGCTCGATCCCAGGACCCTGGAATCATGACCCAAGCTGAAGGCAATGGGTTTTTTTTTATCATTTTTTTAAAATTTATTTTCAGCATAACAGTATTCATTGTTTTTGCACCACACCCAGTGCTCCATGCAGTCCGTGCCCTCTCTAATACCCACCACCTGGTTTCCCCAACCTCCCCACCCCCCCACCTCTTCAAACCCTTCAGATTGTTTTTCAGAGTCCATAGTCTCTCATTGTTCACCTACCCTTCCAATTTCCCCCAAATGCCTTCTCCTAACTCCCCATGTCCTCCATGCTATTTGTTATGCTCCACAAATAAGTGAAACAATATGATAATTGACTCTCTCTCGAAGGCAGAGGTTTTAACCCACTGAGCCACCCAGGCGCCCCACATTATTAGTTTTTGATGCAGTGTTCCAAGATTCATTGTTTATGTACAATACCCAGTGCTCCATGGAATACATGCCCTCCTTAATACCCACCACCAGGCATCATTTGTTGTTGTTGTAATATTCAATGATTCATTACTTGCATATAAAACCCTGTGCTCATCACAACACCTGCCCTCCCTAATACTCATCACCCAGCTACCACATTCTTGCACCTCCTTCCCTTCTGTAACCCTCAGTTTTATTCCCAGAGTCCAGAGGCTCTCATGGTTTGTCTCCCTCTCTGATTTCTTCCCATTCAATTTTCCCTCACTTCCCCTGTCGTCCTTTGTGCTAGTCCTTAAGTTCCACATGTGAGTGATAATCATAGGATAATTATCTTTCTCTGCTTGACTTATATCACTCAGCATAGTCTTCTTCTGTTCCATCCAGGTCAATGCAAATGGTAGGTATTCATCATTTCTGATGGCTGAGTAATATTCCATTGTATATGGGAACCATATCTTCTTTATCCATTCCCCTGTTGAAGGACATCTTGGCTCCTAACACAGTTTGCCTACTGGGCACATTACTGCTATGAACGTTGGGGTGCATGTGCCCCTTCTCTTCACTACATCTGCATCTGTGCGGTAAATACCTAGTAGTGCAATTGCTGGATGTAGGATAGCTCTATTATGAACATCTTGAGGAACCTCCATACTGTTTTCCAGAGTGGCTGTATCAGCTTGCATTACCACCAACATTGTAAGAGGCTTCCCCTTTCTCCACATCCTCTCCAACATTTGTTGCTTCCTGCCTTGTTAATTTTTGCCATTCTAACTGGTGGAGCTGATATCTCATTGTGGTTTTGATTTGTATTTTCCCTGATGGCTAGTGATTTTGAACATTTTTTCATGCACCCCGTCTGTTAGGCACTTATATGTCTTCTGTCCATTTCTTGACAGGATTCTTAGTTTTTTGGGTGTTGAGTATGAGAAGTTCTTTGGAGATTTTGGATACCAGCCCTTTATCCTAAAGTCATTTGTAAATATCTTCTCCCGAGCTGTGGATTGCCTCTTTGTTTTGTTGACTGTTTCCTTTGCTGTGCAGAGGTGGGTTTTTTTTTTTTTAATGTTGAAGTCCTGCATTTTTACAATAGCTGAGCTTCAGCTAAACTTTCATATTTCATATTTGCTTTTGTTTCCCGTGCCCTTAGAGATATGTCTTGAAAGAGGTCTCCATGGTCGATGTCCAAGTGGTTACTTTCTATTTTCTTCTCCAGGATTTTGATGGATTCTTCACATTTATGTCTTTTGTCCATTTTGAGTTTATCTTTGTGTATGGCATAAGAGAATGGTCCGGTTTCATTTTTCTGCATTGGCTATCCAGTTTTCCTAGCACCATTCATTGAAGAGACTGTCTTTTTTCCATTGGATAGTCTTTCCTGCTTTGTTGAAGATTAGTTGACCATAGAGGTGAGGGTCCATTTCTGGGTTCTCTATTCTGTTCCATTGATCTATGTGTTGCTGTCTTGATGATAACGGCTTTGTAATATTGCTTGAAGTCAGGCATTGTGATGCCCCCAGCTTTGGTTTTCTTCTTCAACAATTCCCTATTGATTCAGGGTCTTTTCTGGTTCCATACAAATGTGAGGATTGTTCCAGCTCTGTGAAAAATGTTGATGGTCATTGCAAGTGTAGATTCCTCTGGCAGCACAGACATTTTCACAATGTTTATTCTTCTGATCCATGAGCACGGAATGTTCTTCCATCTTTTGGGGTCTTCTTTGATTTCTTTCATGAGTGTTCTGTAGTTTCTAGAGTATAGATCCGTTAACTCTTTACTTAGGTTTATTCCTAAGGATCTTATGGTTTCTGGTGCTATTGTAAATAGAATCAATTCTTTACTTTCTCTTTCTTCAGTCACATTGCTAGTGTATGGAAATGCAACTGATTCCTGGGCATTGACTATGTATCCTGCCACATGGTTGAATTGCTATGAATTCTAGAAATTTGGGTTTTCCACATAAAGTATCATGTCATCTGTGAAGAGAGATAGTTTGACTTCTTCTTTGCAAATTTGAATACCTTTTACTTCTTTTTGTTTTCTGATTGCTGTCGCTAGGACTTCGGGTACTATGTTGAACAACAGTGGCAAGAGTGGGCATCCTTGTCATGTTCATGATCTTAAGGGGAAGTTTCTCAGCTTTTCCCCATTGAGAATGATATTTGCTGTGGGCTTTTCATAGATGACATTTAGGAAATTGAGGAATGTTCCCTCTATCCCTACATGCTGACAAGTTTTAATCAGGAAAGGATGCTGTATTTTGTCAAATGTTTTTTCTGCCTCTGTTGAGAAGACCATATGGTTCTTGTCTCTTCCCTTGTTAATGTGTTCCATCCCACTGATTGATTTGTGAATGTTGAACCACACTTGCATCTCAGGGATAAATCCCAACTGGTTGTAATGGATAATCCTTTTAATGTTCTGTTGAATCCTATTAGGAGGATCTTGTTGAGAATTTTGGCATTCATATTCAACAGGGATATTGATCTGAAATTCTCCTTTTTGGTGGGGTCTTTGCCTGGTTTTGAGATCAAGATAATGCTGGCTTCATAGAGTGAGGTTAGATGTTTTCCTTCTGTTCCTATTTTTTGAAACATCTTCAGAAGAATAGGTATTATTGCTTCTTTGAATGTTTGGTAGAATTTCCCAGGAAATCTGTCAGGCCCTGGACTCTTGTTTTTTGGGAGGGTTTTTTTTAAATCACTATTTCCATCTTGTTACTGGTTATTGGTTTATTCGGGTTGTCAGTTTGTTCAGAAAGTTTAGCTGAAGCTCAGCTATTGTGAAAATGCAGGTAGAACAGGTGTCTCATGATGATTTTGTGAAGTGGATCAAACCGTATGCTTTCTCAGGATGTATTTTCTAATTGATGTATTCAGCAAAAACTCATCAGTACTTATGACAGACACAGAGATTAAGAGCAGGATACAAATATCTTCCCACAATGCTTTCCTGGGAATTTGTGGTTTCTGGAAGAGGGGAAGCTGACAGGACAGGTGTACAGAGCAAGATGGAATCACTCAGGTCAAGAAATAACATGTCAAGCATTGACATAAGTAGCCAAGGGTGTTGTTGCTCAGACCGGATATCGCTGAAACTAGCACAAGCTGATGGCTTCCAGAACTGGTAACCAACTGAACCCAAGGAGGTCTCCAAAGGCCCAAGACTGATTAAACTCCCCCCTCCCTTTTTAAAGATTTTATTTATTACAAAAGAGAGATAATGAGAGAGGGAACACAAGCAAGCTGAAAGATGGAAAGGGAGCAAAGCTCCCCACTGATTAGGGAGCACAATATGGGGCTCAAACCCAGGACCCTGGGACCATGATCAAAGACGAAGGCAGACACTCAACCAACTGAGCCACCCAGGTGCCCCTGATTAAATTCCTTTTAAAAAGGAGCATTTTTGGAGGAGTCAAGATGGAGGAGTAGCAGGCTGAGATGACATCAGTAACAGGATATCAGCTAGATAGTTTATCAAACCATTCCAAACACCTACAAATCCAACAGGAGATCAAAGAGAAGAAGAGCAGCAATTCTTGAAACAGAACATCGACCACTTTCTGAATGGTAGGACAGGCGGAGAAGTGAATCCAAAGCAACAGGAAGATAGACTATGGAGGGAGGCGCCGGCACCCGGCAAGCAGTGGAGCATCAGAGCACAAAATCAGAACTTTTAAAAGTCTGCTCCACTGAGGGACATCACTCCAGAGGCTAGCCAGGGTGAAGCCCGGGTGAGGACAGCATGGTCTCAGGTCCTGTGAGGTCACAGAAGGATTGGGGTGTCTGAGTGTCACCGAGCTTGCAGATATTAAAGCAGGGGAGCTGGCTACAGAGACGGAGCTGAGGAGTGAGCTCTCAACTCAGGGTTACCTTAAACTGTGATCTGTGGCACAGTCAGACAACTGCTCTTCAAGCAAGGACACTTCAAGATCCGGGGAGACCTCCTTGGAAGAGCGCAAGGATCTGCTGGGTTTGGAGACTCCAGGCAGGGCTATGTGCCAGAGACAGAGATGCTTGGTCACAGGCTAGGTGAACTCAGAGCACGGCCAGAGGCCAGGGAGACTGGAGTGATTGAGCCCTTTTCTCAGAGGGCGCACTGAAGAGTGGGACCCCAAGCTCTCAGCTCCTCCAGCCAGAGATTGGGAGGCCGCCATTTTCATTCCCGTACTCGGCAACTCTATGGAAAGCATTCAGGGAAAAAAAGCTCCTGAAAGTGAACCCAAGCGGATTACTTAGCCTGGCCCCTGGCAAGGGCGGTGCAATTCCACCTCGGGCAAAGACACTTGATAATCCCTACAGCAGGCCCCTTCCCCAGAAGATCCAGCAAGAAATCCAGCAAAGACCAAGTTCACTTATCAAGGAGAATAGCGGAATTCCAGAGGAGGAGAAAGCAAAGCATGGAATTCATGGCTTTCTCCCCATGATTCTTTAGTCTTGCAAAGTTAATTAATTTTTTTAATTTTATTTTTTTCTTATGCTAAAGTTTTTTTTAACTTTTACTCTTTCCTCTTTTAACATTTTTAACTAGTTTATCCTAACAATACCTTTCATAAAAAAATCTTTTTGAAACTTCATTATTATAGTCATATTTTATCCTAATAAAGTAGCTAACTTTATTTTTGTATACACATAGGTTTTTTCTTCTAAAAAAATTTGGGACACAACTTCTTCTAATAGATCAAAATATAACCCTAAATCTAGCACTGGGCTTTGTTCTAGTCTCCAGCCTGAGCAAATTCTCTCCACTTTCTTTTTCTTTATTCTCCCAACCAACTTATCTGATCAACTTCTCTTTTAGAAAAATTTTTTAAAAAATTTTCATCTTTATAGTCATATTGCATCCCTTCATTGTGTTTACCATTCTTTAAAATTTTGGGAGGTAGTTTCTTCTAAGAGAGCAAAATAGTCCCAAAATTAAGTGGGTGGCTCTGTTCTATTGACCAGTCTAATATATATATTTTCTTTTTTATTTTTTCTTAATTTTTTTCTTTTTTAAATTTTTTTTCTGAACTTTTTTTTACCTCCTTTCTTCCCTCCACAATTTGGGGTCTCTCCCGATTTGGTTAAAGTACATTTTCTTGGGGTCTTTGCCACTCTTTTAGTATTTTATTCTCTCCTTCATATATTCTTATTTGGATAAAATGACAAGGCAGAAAAACTCACCACAAAAAAAAAAAAAGAACAAGAGGCAGTACCAAAGGCTAGGGACCTAATCAATATGGACATTGTTAATATATCAGATCTAGAGTTCAGAATGATGATTCTCAAGGTGCTAGCTGGGGCTCGAAAAAGGCATGGAAGATATGAGAGAAACCCTGTCTGGAGAAATAAAAGCCCTTTCTGGAGAAATAAAAGAACTAAAATCCAACCTAGCTGAAATTTAAAAAGCTATTAATGAGGTGCAATAAAAAATGGAGGCTCTAACTGCTAGGATAAATGAGGCAGAAGAGAGAATTAGTGATATAGAAGACCAAATGACAGAGAATAATGAAGCTGAGTAAAAGAGAGACAAACAATTACTGGACCAAGAGGGGAGAATTCAGGAGATAAGTGATACCATAAGACAAAACAACATTAGAAGAATTGGGATTCCAGAAGAAGAAAGAGAGATGGGAACAGAAGGTATAGTGGAGTGAATTATTGTAGAGAAATTCCCTAATATGGCAAAGGGAACAAGCATCAAAATCCAGGAGGTGCAGAGAATCCCCCTCAAAATCAATAAGAATAGGTCCACACCCCGTCATCTAATAGTAAAACTTACAAGTCTTAGTGACAAAGAGAAAATCCTGAAAGCAGCCCGGGACAAGAAGTCTGTAAGATACAATGGTAAAAATATTAGATTGGCAGCAGACTTATCCACAGAGACCTGGCAGTCCAGAAAGAACTGGAATGATATATTCAGAGCACTAAATGAGAAAAAGATGCAGCCAAGAATACTATCTCCAGCTAGGTTATCATTGAAAATAGAAGGAGACATCAAAAGCTTCCAGGACAAACAAAAGCTAAAAGCATTTGCAAACACCAAACCAGCTCTACAGGGAATATTGAAAGGGGTCCTCTAAGCAAAGAGAGAGCCTAAAGTAATAGACCAGAAAGGAACAGAGACAATATACAGTAATAGTCACCTTACAGGCAATACAATGGCACTAAATTCATATCTCTCAATAGTTACCCTGAATGTAAATGGGCTAAAGGCACCAATCAAAAGACACAGGGTATCAGAATGGATAAAAAAAAAAACCCCATCAATATGCTGTCTACAAGAAACTCATTTTAGACCCAAAGTCACCTCCAGATTGAAAGTGAGGGGGTGGAAAACAATTTCCATGCTAATGGATATCAAAAGAAAGCTGGGGTGGCAATCCTTATATCAGATCAACTAGATTTTAAGCCAAAGACTATAATAAAAGATGAGGAAGGACACTGTATCATACTCAAAGGGTTTGTGCAACAAGAAGATCTAACAGTTTTAAATATATATGCCCCTAACATGGGAGCAGCCAACTACATGAACCAATTAATAACAAAATCAAAGAAACATATCAACAAGAATACCATAATAGTAGGAGACTTTAACACTCCCCTCACTGAAATGGACAGATCATCCAAGCAAAAGATCAACAAGGAAATAAAGGACTTAAATGACACACAGAACCAGATGGACATCACAAATATATTCAGAACATTCCATCCCAAAGCATCAGAATATACATTCTCTAGTGCCCATGGAACATTCTCCAAAATAGATCACATCCTGGGTCTTAAATCAGGTCTCAACTGGTATCAAAAGATTGGGATCATCCCTGCATATTTTCAGAACACAATGCTCTGAAGCTAGAACTTAATCACAAGAGGAAATTTGGAAAGAACCCACATACATGGAGACTGAAGAGCATCCTTCTAAAGAAAATGAATGGGTCAACCAGGAAATCAAAGAAGAATTGAAAAAATTGATGGAAACAAATGATAATGAAAACACAACAGTTCAAAATCTGTGGGACACAGCAAAAGCAGTCCTGAGGGGAGGAAAATATATAGCGATACAAGTCTTTCTCAAGAAACAAGAAAGTTCTCAAATGCACAACCTAACCCTACCCCTAAAGGAGCTGGAGAAAGAACAACAAAGAAAGCCTAAACCCAGCAAGAGAGGAGAAATAATAAAAATCAGAGCAGAAATCAATGAAATAGAAACCAAAAAGACAATAGAACAAATCAACAAAACTAGGAGCTGGTTCTTTGAAAGAATTAATAAGATCGATAA
>NW_019154094.1:1053998-1060093 GCF_002288905.1 Enhydra lutris kenyoni | reverse complement strand
CAGGGAGCTGGGGCAGATGTGAGTCTGTTGCCTCTTGGAGAAGGGTAATGGAGATCCCACAGCTGCGAGCCTTGGTTGCTCCACAAAGCTGGCGACTGGGGACAGAAGAGTAGGTAGGGCTTGAGGAGCTAGAAGGAGATTCAGTGAATTGCATTGTTAAGTGACCAGAGATAGAGTGCCCAGCAGGGGTGGGAGAATGTGATCTGGTGATGCTGGTCAGTGCCACATCCCTGTGGGGGACTCACACAAGTAGGACCAAACAACAACAATAGTACCTAAGAGCTGAATGTGCACACCTCACCTTAGTGCCACTGCAGTCCTGTGGATTAAAGAATATTATTCCATGTTCCCAGTGAGCCAGTAGGGGCAATGTTGACAATTAAACCGAGCCTACAACCTCTGCATGCCACACGGGAGAGGTGCCCTCCAGCTGAAGATAGCAATTAGGCAGGAAAGTCAGGTGGTTGTGCATGGAGTCAATAATAGCAATAACAGTAGTTGTAATTATTATTATCAGTATTATTTTTTACTGCATTCTTACTATGCTTCAGGGCCTGCGCTGTGTACTTGAAGCTTGTGATCTTCTGTGAACCCCATGCAGCTCCCAGGTGCTCTGAAAGTATCACGAGCATCAGGTGGCAGAGGGACTGGCCATGGTCTGCAGGGTGAAGACTCTCTGCTCCCTCTGGAAGTCCTCTTGGGCCAGGCTCAGCTTGGACCCAGAGCTCTTGCCGACCAGGCCATCTTCACTCTCTCTCCACCCAGGGATGGCTGCCACTTTGGGTCTAAACCACAGCTCTGTTTCTGAATTCATCCTCCTGGGCTTCTCCACCTTCCCACTTCACGTCCTGCCCGTCTTCTTCCTGCTGTTCCTGCTCATGTACCTGTTCACACTGCTGGGGAACCTGCTCATCATGGCCACTGTCTGGAGCGAGCAAAGCCTGCACACACCCATGTACCTCTTCCTATGTGCACTGTCCATCTCTGAGATCTTCTACACCTTGGCCGTCACCCTGCGCCTGCTGGCCTCCCGCCGCACCATCGCCTTTGCAGCCTGTGCCAGCCAGATGTTCTTCTTCACATGCGGCTTCAACCACTCATTCTTGCTCACTGTCATGGGTTACGACCGGTATGTGGCCATCTGCCACCCGTTGCGCTACAATGTGCTCACGAGTCCCTGTGGCTGTGCTTGCCGGGTGGCCTTGTCTTGGGCTGGTGGTTCGGTCATAAGGCTGGTGGTGACCACAACTATTTTCCACCTCCCCTTCTGTGGACCCAATGAAATCCAGCATTTTGTATGTCATATGCCCCCTCTCTTGAAGCTGGCCTGTGGAACTGATATACAAGTAGTGTGGCCCTGGGTGTGGGACTGGTGTGCATGATTGTCCTGTTGGGCTGTTTTCTCTTCATCCTCCTCTCCTACACCTTAATTGTGGCCACCATCTTGAAGATCCCCTCTGCTGAGGGCAGGCACAAAGCCTTCTCCACCTGTGCTTCCCACCTTATTGTGGTCGTTCTGCACTATGGATTTGCCTCTATCATCTACCTCAAGCCCAAGAATCTGCACTCCCAGGAAAGCAACACCCTGATGGCCATCTCCTACATGGTCCTCACGCCCTTCCTCAGTCCCATCATCTTCAGTCTCAGGAACAAGGAGCTGAAGACTGCCATGAGGAAGACCTTCCTCAGCAAACTCTATTCCTCCAGCATCTAAGTGGCCAGTGTGAAGGTGGTGTTAGAAGAAGGTAGAAGGATGACCATACCCCCATCTGTACAATGGGGTTAACAGTGACTACCGAGTATGATTAGTAAAGATGTGTGACGGCACGCAGGACATAGCAGGTGCTCAATAAATGTGAGCCTTACTTCTTCTTCCTCCTTTGATTTGTGTCTTGCATATTAGTTTCATTTGTAATCAAACAGTTTTCTTAAGATATAGTCCACATGCCATAAAATTTACCCATTTAAGTACACAATTCAGTTTGTCTTTCGTATATTCAGTTATGTGATCATCACCACCATCAATTTGAAACATTTTTTCACCCCAAAAGGAAACCCCTATGCATTCAATCCCCATTTCTCCTCCAACTCCCATAACCCCCAGCACTAGGAAACCATTTTCCCCCTAAAATATGGTTTAAATTCTTAAATTGAAGTATAGTTGCCAAACAATGTTACCTTAGTGTCAATTGTACAACATAGTGATTTGATGCCACAAAATGCTATTCGAATACCATTGCCTACATTCCCTATGCTGTACCTTTCATCCCCATGACTTGCTCATTCCACTTTGCCTATTCGGAACATTCATATAAATGGAATTACATTAGATGGTCTTTTTGACTAAGTTCTTTCACTTAGAACAATGTGTTCAAGTTTCCTTCATGTTGTAGATGTATGAGACCTTCTTTCCTTTTTATTGCCAAATACTATTCTATTATATGGACATACAAGATTTCCTTTCTTTCTTTTCTTTAATTTAAATTTTAGTTAACATACAGAGAAATATTATTTTCTAGAGTAGAAGTGGTTCTTCTCTTACATACAATACCCAGTACTCATCACAAGGGCCCTCCTTAATATTCCTCAGCCACCTAGCCCATCCCTCACCCACCTCCCTCCATCAGCCTTCAGTTTGTTCTCCATCATTAAGAGTCTCTTATGGCTTGTTTCCCTCTCTCCTTATTCTCCCCTTCCCATACTTTCTTTTTTTTTCTTAAATTCCCTATATGAGTGAAGTCATATGGTATTTGTCCTTCTCTGACTTATTTCGCTTAGCATAATACCCTCTAGCTCCATCTATGTTGTTGCAAATGGCAAGATTTCATATTTCTGATGACTGAGTAATATTCCTGTGTGTGTATACATACCACATCTGCCCTATCCAGTCATCACTCAGAGGACATTGGGGCTCTCTGTGTAGTTCGGCTATTGTTTATCATGGGGTTTCTGTATTTCAACTGTCTCTTTATCACTTGTTGACCTTCTCAGTATTTCTACTCTTGGCTATTTTGGATAATGCCACTAGGAAAGCTTGTGTACCCTTTTTTCTTGAATATCTGGTTTCATACCGCTGTGTATATACTAAGGAGTAGATTTTTTGATCCAATGGTAGCTCTATGTTTAATTTTTTAATTATTTTTTATTGTGTTATGTTAGTCATCATACAGTATGTCATTAGTTTTTGATGTAATGTTCCAAGATTCATTGTTTACGTATAATACCCAGTGCTCCATGCAATACATGCCCTCTTTAAAACCATCACCAGACCAATGCATCTCGATAGCCCACTCCCCTCTAAAACCCTCAGTTTGTTTCTCAGAGTCCACAGTCTCTCATGGTTTGTCTCCCACTCTGATTCCCCTCCCTTCATTTTTCCCTTCCTTCTCCTAATGTCCTCCATGCTATTCCTTATGTTCCACAAGTCAGTGAAACTATATGATAATTGACTTTCTCTGCTTGACTTATTTCATTCAGCATAATCTCCTGTCCCATTCATATTGATGCAAATGTTAGGAACTCATCATTTTTGATGGCTGAGTAATATTCCATGTATATATGAACCACATCTTCTTTATCCATTCATCTGTTGAAGAGCATCTTGGCTCTTTCCACATTTTGCCTATTGTGGACATTGGTGTTATGAACATTGGGATGCATGTGGTCCTTCTTTTCAGTACATCTGTACATTTGGGGTAAATACCCAGTAGTACAATTGTCAGGTCATAGGGTAGCTCTATTTTTAATTTTTTGAGGAACCTCCGCACTGATTTCCAAGTGGTTGCACCAACTTGCATTCCCACTCACAGTGGAAGAGGGTTCCCCTTTCTCCACAACTTCTCCAACATTTGTTGTTTCTTGCCTTGTCGATTTTTGCTGTTTTACCTGGTGGAAGGTGATATCTCAGTGTGGTTTGATTTGAGTTTCCCTGATGGCTAATGATGATGAACACTTTTTCATGTGTCTGTTAGCCATTGTATGTCTTCTCTGGAGAGTGTCTGCTCATGTCTTCTGCCCATTTTTTTACTTGATTTTTGGATGTTGAGTTTGAGGAGTTCTTTATCAATCTTGGATACCAGCCCTTTATCTGTAGTGTCATTGCAAATATCTTCTCCCATTCTGTGGGTTGCCTCTTTGTTTTGTTGACTATTTCCTTTGCTGTGCAGAAGCTTTTTATCTTGATGAAGTCCCAAGAGTTCATTTTTTATTTTGTTTCTCTTGCTTTTGGAGACGTGTCTTGAAAGAGGCTGCTGTGACCAATGTTGAAGAGGTTACTTTAGGTTCTCCTCTAGGATTTTGATGGATTCTTGTCTCACATTGAGGTCATTCATCCATTTTGAGTTTATCTTTGTGTATGGTGTAAGAGAATGGTAGAGTTTCATACTTCTACATATAGCTGTCCAATTTTCCCAGTACCATTTATTGAAGAGACTGCCTTTTTTCCATTGGATATTTTCCCTGCTTTGTCAAAGATAATTTGACCACATAGTTGAGGGTCCACATCTGAGCTCTCTACCCTGTTCCATTGGTCTATGTGTCTGCTTTTGTGCCAGCACCATGCTGTCTGGTGATGACAGCTTTGTAATGTAGCTTGAAATCAGGCAACCTGATGCCCTCAGCTTTGTTTTTCTTTTTCAACATTTCCTTGGAGATTCAGGGTCTTTTCTGGTTCCTAAATCTTTACAAATTTTAGGATTGTTTGTTCCAGCACTTTGCAAACTGCCAATAGTATTTGGACCGGGATGGCATTGGAAGTATAGATTACCCTGGCAACATAGGCATTTTAATGATCCATATTTTTCGAGTCCATGAGCATGGAATGTTTTTCCATCTTTTTATGTCTACTTTCTAGTGAGAGCCAGTAGAGAGGCATTCACCAGATGGATTCAGCTCAATGAGGTCATGACAATGACACATTACTAAAGGTTTCACAGGCAAATAAGGAAGAGGCCTTACAATTGATGTTACATGGAAACTCCTCCTAAAATGGCTTTTAACACCTGTGTTCTCTCCATCTCCTTCTTTACCAGGCTCTGAGCTATCAGCTCTCTCTTTCCCTAAAGGCACCATCATTACGAGCAATAAGATTTTCACCTCTCTCACACTGTCCCCTTCCCCACACAGCAGAGTCTGCAGCCCTATCAGGTGCAGCCACCACTTCTTTCATTTTCTTGCCTGGATACCTCTCTCTGTTCCACTGCTAACATGGAAATGTCTCTCCCCCTCCCTTCCATCCATTTTCATACCAAATGCTCCACTTAGAAATAAGTCTCTACTTACAATTTCAAAGGTTGGGAAATTATAAATAACAAACCATTTTTTTTTGTTGGAACAAATTGCCTTTTTACCTCCTCTTTACAAGTTTTTAGGAATAAAAAGACCCTATGTTAAAAGTGTTGAATGTAGTATGATACCCAACATGTAGTGTATACTCATATGGTGACTATTACTAGTTTTTACCATTGTTGTACCAGCAGCCCAAGAGCCAGAAATAATATTCCTGTTTGCTAATTGAGTCTGAATAATGTATATGCCCACACGCCTATGGTGACTCCCTTTTCCCCACAATATTATATAATCACAGGCTGGGAGCATCGATGGAAGTTCACCCAGGGTCATTTTCAAGGAGAATGCAACCACACTGAACCAGTCAAGTCCTAGATTCAGCCCCTACATCATGCTATATACAAAATTAATTCAAAATGGATCAAAGGCCTGAATGTAAGAGCTAAAACTATAATGTTCTTAGAGGACAACATAGCTGTGTATCTACACGATCTTGGATTAACCAATCATTTCTTAGACATGACACCAAAACCATAAGCAATGAAGGAAACAGATACATAAATTGGATGTCAACAGAATTAAAATATTCTCTGCTACGAAGATTAACAACAAGAGAGTGAGCAGACCACTTATAGAAGGTGAAACAATATTTGAAACTCACGTATCTGATAAGGGGCTTATAACTAGAAACTATAATGAATTATTACAATTTAACAAAAAGATAAACAAGCCAATTTTAAAGATAGGTGACATATCTCAACAGCATTTCTCCAAGAACACATAGAAATGGCCTACAAGCATGTGATGAG
>NW_019154094.1:1039985-1050998 GCF_002288905.1 Enhydra lutris kenyoni | reverse complement strand
TAATAAATGGTGTTGGGAAAATTGGACAGCCACATGCAGAAAAATGAAACTGGACCATTTCCTTATACCACACATGAAAATAGACTCAAAATGGATGAAGGACCTCAATGTGAGAAACGAATCCATCACAATCCTTGAGGAAAACACAGGCAGCAACCTCTTCGACCTCAGCTGCAGCAACTTCTTCCTAGAAACATCACTAAAGGCAAGGGAAGCAAGGGCAAAAATGAATTATTGCGACTTCATCAAGATCAAAAGCTTTTGCACAGCAAAGGAAACAGCTAACAAAACCAAAAGACAACTGACAGAACGGGAGAAAATATTTGCAAATGACATATCAGATAAATGGCTAGTATCCAAAATCTATAACTTATCAAACTCAACACCTAAAAAACAAATAATCCAATCAAGAAATGGGCAGAGGACATGAACAGACATTTCTGCAAAGAAGACATCCAGATGGCCAACAGACACATGAAAACGTGCTCCAGATCCCTCGGCATCAGGGAAATACAAATCAAAACCACAATGAGATACCACCTCACACCAGTCAGAATGGCTAAAATTAACAAGTAAGGGAATGACAGATGCTGGCAAAGATGCGGAGAAAGGGGAACCCTCCTACACTGTTGGTGGGAATGCAAGCTGGTGCAACCACTCTGGAAAACAGCATGGAGGTTCCTCAAAAAGTTGAAAATAGAGATACCCTATGACCCAGCAATTGCACTACTGGGTATTTACCCTAAAGATACAAATGTAGTGATCCGAAGGGGTACATGCACCTGAATGTTTATAGCAGCAATGTCCACAACAGCAAAACTATGGAAAGAACCTAGATGTCCATCAACAGATGAATGGATGAAGAAGTGGTGTGTATATGTGTATATATATATACATATATATATATGTATATATATATACACAATGGAATACCATGAATCTATCAAAAGAAATGAAATCTTGCCATTTGCGACGATGTGGATAGAACTAGAGGGTATTGTGCTTAGCGAAATAAGTCAATCAGAGAAAGACAATTATCATATGATCTCCCTGATATAAGGAAGTTGAGAGGCAACATGGGGGGTTTGGGGGTAGGAAAAGAATGAATGAAACAAGATGGGATCAGGAGAGAGTCAAACCATAAGAGACTCTTAATCTCACAAAACAAACTGAGGGTTGCCAGGGGGAGAGGGGTAGGGAGAGGGTGGTGGGGATATGGACATTGGGGAAGGTAGGTGCTATGGTGATTGCTGTGAAGTGTGTAAACCTGGCAATTCACAGACCTGTACCCCTGGGGCTAATACATTATATGTTAATAAAAAATAAAAAATTATTTTATAAAAGAAGCATTTTTGCATCAAACTGTCAGACTTTCCAAATGCTGCCCCTTTCACATCTGACCACATCTAAAAAAGACAATTCCTGCAAAAGGTCTGCCCGATTGATCACCGAACTCAACAGAGATCCTCCACTGCTTGAACATAATAAGAGGCAGTACAGAGAGCTGGTCCTTTCAGACCAAGGTCTCCTCCCAACTGCATGCTCACAGACTGACTTTGTATTTGGTTTGTTAACTTCTTACCCCTTGCTCTATCTTGCTTGTTGTATGACATTGTCTTGTACTTTGCTTTGTGTGAAATCTATGAAGCCAAGATAAAAATGTAGTAAATGTCAGTGAATTTGGAATCCTGAGTCTGCTTTATAATTAGATTAACCTGGCTTTAAGACTGAATAAAGCTGACATTATGGAAAGATACAACATGTGTATGTACCTTCATAGCATGCTCACAATGGTAGGTTTAAACAAACAGCCATGGGACCCGATCCTCACTGGGGAAGAGTCTAAATCCAGGAAAATGATTTCTTCACAACCCACACTGACTCTGATATAATATCCGTTTAATGTTTGCTTTGCTCTTACATCAGGCCCAAGAACAGAAACCACAAATCCATTTCCTTAAAATTAGCATTTCTTTGTGTGAATCATACTAACTCATATTTTTATAAATGAGTCCCTCCCCATGTGAAGGTAAAAACCAGAAGGAACCTCATCTTCCTTGCCCTGTGTTTAAATTTCAGGGGCCTGGAACACAGAAATCATTCAATAGTGTTTGATGGATGAATGGATGGAGGAGTTCCAAAGGCATGGGATAAGGTAGGTAGACAGTGAGCTGATTCTATTCACTGGACCCAGGCTGCTGCAGGGCTCTCCTCAGTGATAAAATACCAGTACCAAGCACTTCCTGAACATGTGCTAAGTACCAGACAGCTTATACATTAGGCAGGTGCTATTACTATTGGTGTCCCCATTTTCAGACAGAGAATCAGAGAGATCCAGTCATTGCACCAAGGTCCCACAACAAGGAAGTGGCTCACCAGGATTTCCACCTGAGTCTGATGTGAGTCAGTGCCCTGAGGCACAGAGCCACCCAAGCTACTACATGCAAGTCTCTCTTTGCCTATCAATCTGTGTTAAAGAACCTCAAGAGAGCTGAACAGTTCACACTGGTGGCTAGTTAGTCTTTGTTTAAAGAAGCCCCCAAACAAAAATCCCCCAGAGAATTCAGTGGAGGTGATGTCTTGGGGTAGCAGGAGATTAGGAGAATTGTCTGAATCCACCACCTCCATCCCTGCTCCCATGTGCTCAGAGCCCATCTGCCAGGGCCCCTGGGCTTACTTCCTGGAGGACACAGAGAGGTGAACTGAGTTAGGCTCATCAGGAATCAGTCAATGGCATGAAAGAGCACAATGGGACCCCTTCCGTGCATAGCCTGCCAAGCCCAGCTGGCATACCAATCCTTAGAAGCCAAGACCATGGTCATTACTGAACAAGTCACAGCTGGGAACTCATTAAAAGTTGGCACACAATTCCCCACCTCCACTTCCTTTGTGGAATTTAAAGAGTCCCTAAGGATTGGCCACAGACCTGCAGGCAGATGAGTTTCAGTACACACCTCAAGGCTAGGTAAGTTTGGCTCACTCCAGAGGAATGGTCCCCAAAGAGTTTTCCCATCTTAATTTCAAGCTCAGACATGGTGTTTCATTAGCACCAAGAGAAGTTGGTGGGAAATGGTGGTGACCATTTTTTGGCTCATGCACCAGTTTCCTGGAGCTCAAAGAGGTCAAGTTCTACAACATGCACCATGGCAGAACCGTTGCCCACAAACCACATGGTGCCAAGTGGCTATTGTGAACACAGCATGCTGCTGGACACAGACAGGGACAAAGGTCTCCAGAGCTCTGAGAGCAGCTGAGGCTTCTACTTCCACAGTAATGGTCACTGCATTGCATTATAGTATTACCTGATCAACACCTTCCATCCTTCCCCACTAGACTAGCAACCCTGAGAGGGTAGGACCAGTCTGAACTAGCTTAATATTGTGTGCCCATAGCTGGGTACCTAATAGGTGGTCAATAAAACTGGCTGAGAAAACAAACTCATCTCTCATTACAACACTCCAGGAAGTATGTGAGTGGTAAAATCATTCTGAAATACAAATGGTTCATCCCTAATTTATCTGAAATTGACTTTTCAGGAGTGACTATGTGACTGACATCATAGTAACCCATCTACCCTCTTGTGTGTATCATAGCCAGTATTTCCTGGAGATGAGTTCCATCCCGTGGCAGTTAGGGTTATGAGTAGGGTCCTTTTGTTTGGATCCCTGTTTGGTTTTAAACCATCTTGAGCCACTCACTCCTCCTCTCCTGTCCAAGCTCTCTGCCACTTTGGCTTTCTTCCATTCCTGAAATGGACAACCATCTTTCCACCTCACATCCCCAGAACATGCTGTTCTCTGCCTGATGCACCCTTTCCTCACACTCTACCCACAGAGGAGAGAGTCTCAGCTGAAATGCTCCCTTCTTCATAAAACTCCTGCAATCTACCCTGCTTTCATAGCCCACCACCTTCCCTTCCTCACTCATCTCATATTCTTGTCTAAATTCAGTTAGCTATCATCCACCATCTCCCCTCTACTGTCGTGTGCACAGGAGCAAGCATGTCAGTCCTGGTCACTGTGGGCTCCCCAGAAAGGGCTCAGGCGTTGCATACTATAACTATTGGATACATGCTAGCTAGGGCTGGATGTCCTCTGAGCCAGAGATAAGAGTTATCTGGCCTACAGTGTTTGGGTACCAAGGCCAGTCATTCTTATCAAACCAACCAGCTAGCATGTCCTGTTCCGACTTTACTCAGCTATCAAGGAGCAGATCAAACATGGCTCTTCCTCTCTCCATGTACCAACACACTGCCGCCTAGCAAAATGAGCAGGGACTTCTTAAGCAAAACGATGACCAAGGATTTGAAGAGTTTTTCAATTGACTTAACTGTCCAGTCTGTAGTTGAATATTGTGCCATACACATTTGCGGTGTTCTAGTTTGTGCTAGAGATGAAAAGTGACTGGACCTAAGTGCTAACACTTAAGGCTACCAGGCAAGGGGGAGAGACAGGCAAATGCTGAAATCATTCATATCCTTGGAGATAAATGTCATGAAGGTGCTGTAGACTCTCAGGACACTACAGCCCCGGTGACTTCCCTGAAATTCACAGAAATAAAAGGATCTGAAAAGGAAATCTACTGACAGTTAATGAGTCCTGCCATGTCCATGAGCCTGGAGTCAGATGGAAGACTCATAGGAAACTGCCCCCACATTCCTGGGGCCAAGAGTGCCATGTCATGTAGAGAAGTAAGCACAGGACTTTACTCTTGGGGATGGGCTGGGTCTGACCCGTCTCTCTGTCTGCAGCTGTGAATACAGATTCTGGCACCCAGTGGGAGTTGATGAATGTCTAGGGTAGGAAAAGACTAGGACAATATTTCTTTTTACTTTTTTTTTTAATTTTATTTTTTATAAACATATAATATATTTTTATCCCCAGGGGTACAGGTCTGTGAATCGCCAGGTTTACACACTTCACAGCACTCACCATAGCACATACCCTCCCCAATGTCCATAACCCCACCCCCCTCTCCCAACCCCCTCCCCCCATCAACCCTCAGTTTGCTTTGTGAGATTAAGAATCACTTATGGTTTGTCTCCCTCCCAATCCCATCTTGTTTCATTTACTCTTCTCCTACCCCCTTAACCCCCCATGTTGCATCTCCTCTCCCTCATATCAGGGAGATCATATGATAGTTGTCTTTCTCCGATTGACTTATTTCGCTAAGCATGATACCCTCTAGTTCCATCCACATCGTCGCAAATGGCAAGATTTCATTTCTTTTGATGGCTGTATAGTATTCCATTTTGTATATATACCACATCTTCTTTATCCATTCGTCTGTTGATGGACATCTAGGTTCTTTCCATAGTTTGGCTATTGTAGACATTGCTGCTATAAACATTCGGGTGCTCTATTACAAAGCTGTCATCATCAAGACAGCATGGTACTGGCACAAAAACAGACACATAGATCAATGGAACAGAATAGAGAGCCCAGAAATAGACCCTCAACTCTATGGTCAACTCATCTTCGACAAAGCAGGAAAGAATGTCCAATGGAAAAAAGACAGCCTCTTCAATAAATGGTGTTGGGAAAATCGGACAGCCACATGCAGAAAAATGAAATTGGATCATTTCCTTACACCACACATGAAAATAGACTCAAAATGGATGAAGGACCTCAATGTGAGAAAGGAATCCATCAAAATCCTTGAGGAGAACACAGGCAGCAACCTCTTCGACCTCAGCCGCAGCAACATCTTCCTAGGAACATCGCCAAAGGCAAGGGAAGCAAGGGCAAAAATGAACTGTTGGGATTTTATCAAGATCAAAAGCTTTTGCACAGCAAAGGAAACAGTTAACAAAACCAAAAGACAACTGACAGAATGGGAGAAGATATTTGCAAATGACATATCAGATAAAGGGCTAGTGTCCAAAATCCATAAAGAACTTAGCAAACTCAACACCCAAAGAACAAATAATGCAATCAAGAAATGGGTAGAAAACATGAACAGACATTTCTGCAAGGACAATATTTCTTGGTCACTCCTGCATCAGACCCAGTGCAGAGACCCAGAAATGCACAAATCCTGCCTGGCAGAATAGCTGAGCAAAGCTACAAGGTTGTGCTTTAAAGGAACATTGGTTTTGGTCATTTTATCTCCAGTGACCACAGACTGCTTGGCACACAGTAGGTGCACAATAAATACCTGTGAGAAAAATGAAAGCATGGTGCCCACAGTTCAAGAAAAATGTTGAAATGGGTGCTGAGGTGGGTAGAGTTCACCTTGCCCACACACCTACTGTGTGCCAGGTTCTTTATACACAAGTGTCTCTTCTCCTTATCATTCACCCCCATTTCATAAAAGAGAAAGTGAGTCCCAGAGCAGCCAAGCCACTTGTCCAGGATCACAGCGCTCCCCTCAAGGCCGGATTGCAAGACCCAGCTCAGCTAATACTTTGGGCTCCACTCCATCTCCTGGCTTCCTCCTGACCCCTTTCTGTGACCTAAGCCTTATATCATGACCTCTCTGTGTATCCAGAAGCAACAACAAAGATCTTTCTCCTTATTCCTGAATTCACTTCTTGGTTGAACATACATTTCTTTCATGTCCTTTCTGGACTTGAGTAGTGCCAGGAATTTCCAGATTGCCCTCACATTCTGGGTCTTCTGCTGTGCCAGTGGGCTAGAGCTTAGAGTAGAGTGTTGATGGAACTTTCAGTCCAGGCTGACACCTCCTTCCACCACTCTCCCTTGGACCCTACAAAGGTGGATCCAAGGTGTCTAAAGTCCCTTTACATTTTGACCCTGAATGATTTTCCAGACTCCCCCGACTCCATTCTGGGCATTTCTCCATGCCTTTTCTTAAGTTGGTTCCTTTGCCAGCTATTCCCTCCCTGACTCCGTGTGCCAGGGATTGTTCATCCTTCAGAGTTCAGCTCATGCCACCTCCCTCCTTTCCCACTGGCGCTGTAGGGTCTCACAGCACTGTGTATGTGCTTCCTTCAATGTTTCCATTAATGCATTTGTACTGTGCATGTATTGTTCCATTTAATTTTTATCATTCTGGGTGCAGGGAACACAGGATGCTCCCAATGAGATGCCATCTCTGCCCTTGGGAGGTCTGGTGAAGTCTAGTGAGAGACACAGACCCATAACTGGTGATGACAGCACCATGTGATGTAGGACTTCAGGGCAAGCTAGGAGTCAGACAGGCCCCTGGCCAAGCCAGTGGTGCAAGGACACAGGATAGGATTCCTGGAGAGGGTGGCACGTGAAGTGAGACCAGTTGATTGAAGCAGATGGGAGTGCTGCATGAGGGATGCAGTGGGATCTGGGGATGAGAGAGTCTGGTACACTCAAGAAATTGAAAATGCTCCCATCTCATTTTAGCCTACAGATACAAAGTGGGGGGTCTGTGTTGGAAGAAAGAGAGCGAGCTGAGAGAGGAAACTGGAGAAACCAATAAGGACCAGACTGTCAGCTGCAGTGAAGCATATGGAACTAGGGAGCCATGGCTGGTTCCGAGCAGGGGGGAAGATGGAATGTGGTCTCTTCAGCAGGATCCCTCTGATGCCGTGCAGGAGGCAGGTGCAGAGGTCAGACCTGAAGCAGAGGACTGGATCAGGACGGATGCTGTAGTGGGTCAAGATAGTGTCACTCAGAAGTGCATGCCCACTTGGAACCTCAGAATGTGACCTTATTTGAAATAGGGTCTTTACACATGTAATTAGAGAAGGATCTCAAGATGAAATCATGCTGCGTGCTGGGCCCCTAAATGCTGGTGTCTAATGACTAGTGTCCTTATAAGGAGAGGAGAAGACATACAGACACAAGGACAAGTTCATGTGAAGGCAGGTAGAGATTGAAATGATGCAGTCAAGTCTTCTGGCAGCCGCCAGAAGCCAGAGAGAAGCAGGGGTATCCTGCCTCAGAGCCTGCAGAAGGAACGACATGCTAACCCCTGGCCCCCAGAACTGCTAGCACACTTCTGGGGTTTGGAGCACCCCAGTTTGTGGTAATTTGTCCCCTCAGGCCCAGGAAACCAATACAAGGACGGGTGCTGTCTTCTAGGTCAGATGTGTTCACACCATGCAGGGGGCCCGGATGTGAGAACCTAGGGAGTGGCAGATGAGTGGACACTGAGCTGCACTGTGGCCCAAGTGCAAGGCAAGTCGGGTGCTGGTAACTGTGATGGTGTGGCACTGCCTCTTCCCCTCCATCAGACCTCAGCCTGGAGCAGACTGGGCCCAGAGCAAGGACATGCCTTAGAGATCCCATCTCTGGCCCAACACCTCTGCCTCTGCAGAGGCTAGACAGCAGCTCTCTTCTGGACCAGTCCCAGGGCCTGGGACCCAGGGTTTCTCCACCAAAGCTCTGATAACCTGTGCTGTCCTCTCTGGGATAGCCCTGGGGTCCCTGTTTGTGGGGTGTGGATGGAGCCTGAGAATTGGGAATGGAGTGTGCCTAGTCCATAATGCAGAGAACAAAGGAGTATTCTCAGAGGGTATGGGAGGGACGCCAGCCTCCTGTTGTATTTCTTCACCTCCATCTACAGATTTAAACTTCTTCTGCACAGCCCAGCTGGGAGGCCTTAGGGAAAGTATGGAGGCTGCATGTACAGCTCTCGGTGAATCTCAGGGAAGCTTCTGGAAGTCTCTGGAGTCCTGTTGTCGTCCCCCCCCCCCCCCCCCCACTGGGGTTATGATGGTGGCCCCACCCACAAGCTGAGTCAGCAGCCCGCCTCCCCCTGGGAGGCCTTTGGAATGCCACTGGAGTACAGCTAGATAAAGTGCAGGTGCAGCCTCCTGCCCTGCCCACCCCACTTCTGATCTCTTAGTGTTGAGTGCCAGTGAGGGGACCCAGGGCTTCCTCTGCGACGCCCCCAGACCGCTCCCTGCCGCCAACAACAGAGGCGAGTGTGTGCCCCTGGGTGTCTTTCAGGATAGATGATGCAAGCGCGGGATGCAGGGAAAGACTGTGGGTAATAAGAATGTTGGGGTGGATCTTGGGACCCAGAACCCGGCCCAACGAAGTCTGAAGCAAACAATGCCTGGGCAGAGACCTCTAATCCAGAATCACACATCCAGGCTGGGCTGTGTGTGCTGGAGTCCATGAGTGTCCTGTGCACTTCCTGGCTGTCTGCGGATCTTAGTGGGAAGGTTGTGTGTCAGGGACACCAGCGTTAGTCACCATCTTCCTGCTTGTGCTGTGTCCTACTGTGAGAGTGTAGTTCTGTGTGCACCTGCAGGTGTGCCTGTGTCCACGACTCTGCTGTTGTGTGGGTCCATCCCCGCAGCCGGGTCTCCCCATCTGTGTGGTAAGGCAGGCTGACAGCAGGGCTCAGGTGCCTGTGGGCCTGCTTTGTGCCTATCTGGTGTGAGAGCTTAAGGCAGCTGCACCTGTGGGGATGGGTAGCAAGGGGAATGCAGGTATGTGGAAGTGTGGGGCCTGCACACATGGAGGTGTTTGTGAGTCACAGGGGGCACCCAGATCCCAGTCTGTGAGACAGGAGGCCACCCACCCCTGAGAAGAGCTGTTCTGAGGTGCTTCTCCTTCTGTTCTCACACACCTGGGCAGAGGCTCAGTGGCTGCCCTGGAAGGCACAGGTAGGCTTGAGGGCAGGTGGTGGGTTCTTCCTCCCTCATCTCTCCTCTGGCCCTAGACACTCACTCTGTCTTTCTGGGGACCGGCTGGGCTGTGAATCAAGGGAGAGACAACTCAGAAGTAAAGGAGGGCCAAAAAAGGCCTGTTTTGTTTTCTTAAAAAAATGGGGCAAAATTCACATAATATAGAATTAACCATTTTGAATTGAACAGATTATTTGCATTTGGCACATTCATGATGTTGTGCAATCACCACCCCTTTGGGTTGTCAAATATTTCCATCACTCCAAAAGGAAACACTGCCTTCATTAATAATCACTTACCCATTCCCCAGGCCCCTCAGCAAGGGCTCTAGCCCCTAATTTGCTTGTTGTGTCTATGAATTTGTATATCTTAGGTATTTCATATTAAAGGAATCAGACGTTTTCTTCAGAAAGTCTTTCATGCCTGGATTTTTTTCACATAGCATAATGTTTTCAAGGTTCATTTATGATGTAGCAAGTGTTCATACTTTGTTGTGTAAAAAGCACACAACAGAAAATTTATGATCTTAACCATTGTTAAGTATGCAGTTCAGTGGTGCTAAGTATATTCACATTTTTATGTAATAGATCTGCAGAGCTCTTTTCATCCTGCAAAACAGAAACTCTACACCCATTAAACAAAGCTTTCCATTTCCCATTCTCTGTAGTCCTTGGCAACCTCCATTCTACTTTGTTTCTATGAATTTGACTGCTTTAGGTACCTCGGATAGGTGGGATCATACAGGATTTCTCCTTTCTGGGGACTGGCTGATTCCACATAGTGTAAACCTTCATTGGTATTATAACAGAAGACAGGATTTCCTTCCTTTAAGGTAGAATGATATTCCATTGTACAGATATATCACACCTTGTTTATCCATCCATCCACCAATGAACAATGGGGCTGTTTCCACCTCAGGTTTATTGTAGCTAGTGTTGCTCTGACCAGGAGTATGCAAATATGTCTTCCAGACCCTGCTTATGCCACTTATGCATATCCATCCAGAAGTGGGATGCCTGAGGCATAGGTAGTTCTATTTTTAACTTTTAATTTATGAACGGAAAACCATTCATACTGTTTTCCATAGCTCTTGAACGACTGTGCTATCCCACCAAGAATGCAGATTTCCAATTTCCCCTCCTCCTTCCCAATTTAAATGGCACAACTGAGTGCCATTTAAACATTCCCAATGTTGTGCCACCAACACCTCCATTTAGGTCCAAGACATTTCCCCACCCCTGAAGGAAATCTACAACCCATTAAAAGTCCACTCCCATTCCATCCTCCTCCGGTTCCCTGGCAGCTGCTAATCTGTTTTCTGTCTTAATGCATTTGCCTATTCTGCATATTTCAAATAAATGAACTCATACAATATGTGGTCTTTGCGGCTGGCTTCTTTCACTCAGCATATTGTCTCAGCATGTTGTAATGTGTGT
>NW_019154094.1:1030369-1036985 GCF_002288905.1 Enhydra lutris kenyoni | reverse complement strand
GACAGGTATTTATAAGGGAACATGTCAGGGAATGTTTTGTAACATTGTTTGTAGTGGGGAATGTGAAAAGTGCTTGTCCATAAGTGGAAAGAGGGCAGGTCACATGGGCTGGATGCAAACACTGGAGTCCCAGGCAGCAGCTGGATGGACACTCAGCAGACTAAAGGACCCTTAGAGACTCTTAATCATAGGGAAAAAACTGAAGATTGCTGGAGGGGAAGGGAGTGGAGGGATGGGATAACTGGGTGATGGACATTAAGGAGGGCAGGTGATGTAATGAGCACTGGGTATTATATAAGACTGATGAGTCACAGGCTTGTACCTATGAAACCATAGTACGTTATGGGTCAATTAATTCAATGTAAACAAAAATGCTTTAAAATAATATTGAGTGAATGACACAAAAATGAGATGAATGCTCCAGTATAATCCCATTTAGGTACATGAAATACGGAGCCCCTGAAACTCTTCTGAATGATGCATATCACTATACATTTGTTAAACCCACATAAGGTGCAACACAGACAGTGAACTCTATTGTAACCCATGGGCTGATTTAATAATAATGTATCCATATTGGTTCACCAACTGGAACAAATGTACTACACTAACACAAGAGGTAGAAGAGGAAATGGTATGCAGGAGAGAGGAGGTATGCCTTTTTCTGTAAACTAAAAACTTCTCTATAAATCTAAAAGTGACCAATTTTCTATGAAACTAAAAAAAGGAAAAAGATAATTTACAACATAGGTATGCACAGAGAAACAATACCTATCTATGAGAGCATACACAAATCAAAGAGCATGACTTCAGGGTCTTAGAATGGTGGTTGAAACTGGAGGGAAACAGGGTGGCAGAAAGAGAATATGAACAAAAATAGAAAAGGACATTAAGAAAATCAAGATTATCAAAAGCAGTGAACCAGAAATATCATTGACTCAAACCTCTGCACCTGTTGTCTGCCATAAAATAAAACAAAAATATGTTTTTATAAATAATTTGAGCCTCATCTACTGCCTAGAGCTCCCGAAATCCTGGGCTCTGGGACAGGACCCAGCCATAATTGTACCCCATGGTCTCCCTGGGGTCTTGTTCCCAAGGATCCCCCACAATAGGGGTCAGAATGGAGCCTAGAGGACACAGAAGCAGCAGGATGGGGAGGGACCTTCTTGGAGTGAGGAAGGCTGTGCTGATGACCAGGAAATAGTCTGGGGCCATGCAGGTGTCCCTCTCAGAAACCCAGACACCGGTGTCAGCTCCCTTCTGTGCCTCATTCCCCTTCACTCAGCATCCTCACTGTCTACAAAATAGCTGCCCCCGTGCTCAGCTCCTCTCCATCTATGTGACTCCACTCCTCTCCCCTGCACTGCTCACAGCCCCAGGCTCCTTCTCTGCTTCCACTCCATTCGGGCTCCCAGAGAGCATTGCCTAAAACACACACCCAGTGTAGTCATCAGAGCCAGTCTTCAAGTCCCAGATTTTGCTGTGGTTTCTGAGAAAGAAAGTTCCATCTCTGAGCCTCCTCTCCCCCAAATGAAAGTTGGGAGTAAGCAGAGAACCATCTGGAGAAGGTCCATGAGCATTCACAAAAAGGGCCCCATGTTTACCTAAAGTGGGTAGTTATCACTGAATTTGACATCTTTTTTTGTCCTCTAAGCTGCTTTGCTGTCCTCAGTCTATACCACATGGAACCAATTGGCCCCATTCTAAATTCATGGTCTCTGCCCTTTCGGGGACCCTTAGTCCCTCTGGTAACCTGACAACCCAGTTCTGTGAGTGGCTGATCCAATCTCCACCCTCCACCTGTCAGTCTCACCATTATAGTCTGCCTTCCCACATTCTGCTGGGTGGAGTGGCAGCAGTTCTCTGGGCTGGGTTCCCCAATGTCCTCTGACAGGTGCAGGAGAGAATTCTGTCTACTCTGGTCTCACAGAGGATGGCTCACACACAGGTGTGGAGTCCATGTCACACACCACAGGAGTACATCCAGCTCAACCTTCTGCCTCCCCCACAAGGCTACCCTCCAGGATAGCAAAACCACTGTCACTCAAGTCAGGACACAACAGCACAGACAAGATACACACCTGGAGCAAGGTTTCTGATCCTCAATACTCCTCGCATTTGGGGCCATATCATTCTCTGGGGTGGTGGCTGTCTTCTGCATTTTATTATGTTCAACATCCCTGGCCTCATCCCCCCACCCAGTGGCAGTAACCTCTCCCTGCCTTCCTGAGTCATGACAACTGTCTCCAGACATGTGCACATGTCCCCTGTGGGGTAGAATCACCCTAGATTGAGAACTACTGATCTAGAAGCTGCAAAGGGCACTAGGTTGGGTGAAGAACACTAGACCCCAAATGGGCAACCCCCAGCAGCTGCCCAAGGCTAAGAGCCTGTCTTCTGACCTTTGTCCCAGACTCTGTCCCAATTCCGAGCCTGGGTCTCCCTCTCCACAGCTGCCTGAGTATTGCCACCTACCCTGTCCCTCCTGGTTGCCCTCAGCCTGTGCTGCCTCTTCCAGGAAGCAGCCAGCAGGGGAGGGTAGAAGAGGCTCTCCAGCCTGAGGCTGTCAGCAGCACACAAGAGCAGGTGTGGGGCCAGACCTCAGGGCTCCTGGAACTGAGGCTATGTGCTTTATCCCTGCTGCAACTTCCCAGGAGGCTGCTCTCCAGGGCCTCCCCAGGACACCAACCTGCAAGGTCAGCCCTCAGAGTCTTGAGAGGCCAGGAGGATCATCAGAGAGCCTCTGGGGACCTGAAACCTCTACTCCTTCCTCCAACACTCCAACACAATCAAGACTCCCTATTATCTAACTCTGCCCAGAGCCCCAGCCCCTGCTCAGGCCTAGGAACTCCCAGTCTTGGGGGAGACAGGACAGGATTAGATGCCCTCAATGAGTTGGGATCAGGGCAAGGTCAGAGGGAAGGCAGGATCTGGAGCAGCTCAGAATGGGAATCCAGGGCTCTGCAGTGGGATCAAGGTAGCTGGAAGGCTTCCCAGAATAAGGGTAATTTAGAGCTAGGTCTTGGAGAATGCTTTTTTTTTTAAAGATTTTATTTATTTATTTGACAGACAGAGATCACAAGTAGACAGAGAGGCAGGCAGAGAGAGAGAGGGAAGCAGGCTCCCTGCTGAGCAGAGAGCCCGATGTGGGACTCGATCCCAGGACCCTGAGATCATGACCTGAGCCTAAGGCAGCGGCTTAACCCACTGAGCCACCCAGGCGCCCCTGGAGAATGCTTTCTTTTGGTCAATAAAAGTGTGCAGTGTCTTCTGGCTGAACTGGATAGCCCCGCTTCTCCCCTTGGTTGACTTAACTTATCCCTGTTTTCATGGTGATCCAGCCAGAGAATTCAAATTAGTATGTGAATTCTTGGGCTATAATAACTCACTTGGTCTTGTCCAGTTCCTGAGACAGAGCCCCTATGCCCTTGTCTCAGGAGTGATACAGTGGCTTCTGTATGCTCCTGAGATGAGTGGTGGCTGAGCCCTCAGCCTGAATAATTATAGGAAGGGGGCTGCTCCCCAGAACAACCAAGGGGTAATTAGAGAATTGGAACCTCCAGGGAGGGGACAGGGGTAGAGATTGATGCTCAATTAGGGATGAATGACTTAATCAA
Organism: Enhydra lutris kenyoni; assembly: GCF_002288905.1. Lineage (NCBI taxonomy): Eukaryota > Metazoa > Chordata > Mammalia > Carnivora > Mustelidae > Enhydra > Enhydra lutris. The sequence goes on along the minus strand of NW_019154094.1, from coordinate 1,033,365 downwards.
TGATGTCTGTGTAATCAAATCCCCATAAAAACTCCCTAAAAATGGGATTCAGAAACCTTCCCTGCTGGTGAATACACAGCGGTGCTAGAGGGTGGCGTGTGCAGAGAGGGCATGGATGTTCCTTGCTCCTTCCTCCATACCTTGGAGGATACATCTCTTTCATTTGGCTGTTCCTGAGTTGTTTGTTCATAATAAACTGGGAAGAGTAATTGTTGCATTTTCTGGATTTCTGTGAGTTATTCTAGTAAAGTATTCAAACTGAAAGGGGGAAATGTAGAAACCCTCACCTTTGTAGCCACATCAGGCAGAAGTGCGGGTGTCCTGGGCACCCAGTACTTGTGACTGGCATCTCCAGGTAGTTGTGTCAGAACTGAACAGAATTATAGGACACCAACATGGTGTCTGGGTAGTTGGAGAACATGGTCATTGGTGTGGAAAGAACTCACACATTTGGTGTCTTGAGTGTTAGAAGTAGAAAACTTTCACTTCCTCTCTCCCTCTGTCCCATCAACAGCACTGTCCATTCTACCTCTGAAATCAACCTCAGTTTGCCACTCCACCCCATCCAGGATGCCCTCATGCACCTCTCCCCATCTCTTCCTGCACCTGCCCACCCTGCCTGCTCTCAGCAGCCTGCTTCCCTCACACCAGCCAGAAGGGGTCTCTACAAACAGGAATCTGACCATGCTACTTGTGCTTAAAATGTACCTACTGGTATCATCAATTTGCAAAACTGTTTGGCAGTATCTATTCTAGCTAAACATAGGTGTTCCCTATGAGTTGGTGTTTACACACCAAGCTATAGACCCAACACAACACGTAAGTATTAATCCACCAAAGGACATGTACTAGATGTCATAAGAACACCCTCATAGGAAGCCCCAACTGGAAACATCCATGAGAATGTTCATGTAGTGCAATACAGCTCTTTCCTCTTGCATATTGCATGAGCACTGGGTGTTATATGCAAACAATGGCTCATGGAACACTACATCTAATGATGTACTGTACGGTGACTAATAAAACATAATAAAAAATAAAATTTACCCAAAAAACACATTTATTGGTCCCCATTCCCCTTAAAACAAACTCCTCAAGTGTACAGCATTGCCTTGCATGCCCATGCCCTTCCCACCTGCATGCCTTCAATTCCAGAAATACACTAGCGACCTTCAGCTCTCCCTGGTGCACTGAACATAACATTGTCCCAAATGCACTATGCCTTTTTCACCCTGAGCCTTTGTTCTTGCTGTCCCCTCTGTCTGGAAACCCCTCTTCCACCTGCCTGGCTCAGCTGAATCATATCTACTCACCCTGCAGGACTCCCACCAGTTTCAAAGTCTCTAAATCCCAGGCTGGATGTGTGACCCACACTTAGCTTCTGCAGATCCCTAAGCTGTCCCCAACACCCCTCCAACCACTCTATGCTGTCATCTTTGGTTATATGGCAGCTTCCCTCAGTAGAAAATGAAAAGGACAAAGTAGAGCCCTAGCCCTTGGTCATTGCTGGATTCAACCACCTAGAATATTTCCATATAAAATAAGCCTTGGATAACATTTCTTGACTATATGAATGAATAAATGAGGGTAAAGAGCTCATGAGGACATATAGCACTCCTTTCTGTCCATGATCATGGGCAATGACTGCTATGTGGCCAACTACCACCCACGATACAATGTGCTCATGAGTCCACATGGCTGTTCTTTCTCATGTCCAGGTGCTGGGCTGGTGCCTCAGTCATGGGGATGATGATGACTCTGATAGTTTTTCACCTCACCTTCTTTTTTTTTTTTTTTTTAGATTTTATTTATTTATTTGACAGACAGAGATCACAAGCAGGCAGAGAGGCAGGCAGAGAGGCAGGCAGAGAGACAGGAGGAAGCAGGCTCCCTGCTGAGCAGAGAGCCCGATGCGGGACTCGATCCCAGGACTCCGAGATCATGGCCTGAGCCGAAGGCAGCGGCTTAACCCACTGAGCCACCCAGGCGCCCCTTCACCACACCTTCTATGAGTCTTAAGTAGTCCATGATTTTGTCTACCATGTTCTTTCCATCCTAAAGTTGGCCTCTGGGAAGGAGACATCCTCTGTCATCTTGAGTGTGATCTTGGTGTGTGTCATAGCGCTGATGGGATATTTATTCATCATCCTCTCCTATGTCTTCATTGTGGCTGTCATATCGAGGATCCCTTCAGCTGAAGGCAGGCACAAGATCTTCTCCACATGTGTGTCTCACCTCACTGTGGTCATTGTGCACTATGGTTTTGTCTCCATGATCTACCTCAAGTCCAAGGACCCCCCCTTCTATAGACAGTAACACTCTAATGGCCATCACCTATACAGTCTTCACTCCCTTTCTCAGCCCAATTATTTTCAGCCTCAGGAATAAGGAGCTCAAGAATGCCATAGAGAAAAGCTTCCAGAGAAAATTTAGTCCCTTAAGCTCCTGATGGCCAGTTTGGTGGTAAGGAAATATGACAGGAGGGCTGCGAATAATAACATCTGTCTCCATAGGACTGTTGTAGTGTTTCAAGGATATGAAGATACACATATCAAGAGGTGATAGATGCATGCTCAGTATTTGTTTACCCCCTTGCACAGGATCTAGTGATCAGGATCTTCTGTTCCTGACCCTGTGTGATGAAGTCTATCCCATTACCTCCATCAGAGAATGTGTTATCTGCCCAAGGGCCAAGAGGGCAGCATCATGTAGGTGTGTCTGGGCACAGATGCACAGGGTTCTTCTTGAATGGACAAGCATCTGTTAAGCACCATAAGGATAAACAAAAATAAGCATTATAATAAATACCAAAAGTGTTGACCCTTTGCTTTTTCTTAAAAAGATTTTATTTAATAACTGACTATGGACTCCAAGAAACAAACTGATGATTTTAGAAGGGAGGGGGGTGGGAGGATGGGTGAACCTGGTGGTGGGTATTAAGGAGGAAAAGTATTGTATGGAGCATTGGGTGTTATACATAAACAATGAATCTTGGA
>NW_019154094.1:994677-1027369 GCF_002288905.1 Enhydra lutris kenyoni | reverse complement strand
ATCTTCCCGTCGCTTTGGATTCACTTCTCCGCCCGTCCTACCTTTCAGAAAGTGGTTGATTTTCTGTTTCTAGAGTTGCTGTTCTTCTTCTCTTCGATCTCCCGTTGGATCTGTAGGTGTTTGCAATCTTTAGATAAGCTATCTAGCTGATCTCCCGCTACCTGAAGTAGTCTCAGCCTGCTACTTCTCCGCCATCTTGACTCCTCCTCTATTTTCAACTTTTTGAGGAAACTTCATACTGTTTTCTAGAGTGGCTCGACCAGCTTGCTTTCCCACCAACAGTATAAGAGGGTTCCCTTTCTCTGCATCCCCACCAACATCTGTTGTTTCCTGATTTGTTATTTTTAGCTATTCTGACAGGTGTGAGATGGTATCACATAGTGGTTTTGATTTGTATTTACCTGATGCTGAGTGATGTTGAGCATTTTTTCATGTGTCTGTTGGCCATTTGTATGCCTTCTTTGAAAAAGTATCTTCTCATGTCTTCTGCCCATTTCCTGACTGGATTATTTGTTCTTGGGATATTGTTAATTCAGGTTCTTTTCTGGCTCCATACAAATTTTATGATTATTTGATCCAGCTCTGTGAAAAATGTCAAAGGGGAGGTGAACCATGAGAGACTATGGACTCTGAAAAACAATCTGAGGGGTTTGAAGCAGCGGGGGGTGGGAGGTTGGGGGAACCAGGTGGTGGGTATTGGAGAGGGCACGGATTGCATGGAGCACTGGGTGTGGCGCGAAAACAAGGAATACTGTTATGCTGAAAAAAAATTAAATTAAAAAAATTATTTAAAAAATGTCAATAATATTTTGATAGGGATTACAAAGAATGTGTAGCATAGACATTTTAACAATATTTTTTCTTCCAATCCGTGAACATAGAATGTTTTTCCATTTTGTGTGTGTGTCTTCCTCAATATCTTCTATGAGTGTTCTATAGTTTTCAAAGTACAGATCCTTTATTTCTTTGGTTAGGTTTATTTCTTGGTATCTTATGGTTTTTGGTGCAATTGTAAATGGGATTGACTCCTTAATTTCTCTTTCTTCTGTCTCATTGTTAGTGTATAGGAATGCAACTGATTTCTGTGCATTGATTTTCTATTCTGCCACTATGCTGATTTACTGTATGAGTTCTAGTAATTTTAGGGTGGATTCTTTTAGGTTTTCCACATAGAGCATCATGTCATCTGTAAAGAGTGAGAATCTGTCTTCTTCTCTGCCAATTCATATGCCTTTTATTTCTTTTTGTTGTCTGATTGCTGAAACTAGGACTTCTAGTACTATGTTGAATTGCAGTGATGATAGTGGACATTCCTGCAGTGTTCCTAACCTTAGGGGAAAAGTTCTTAGTTTTTCCACATTGAAAATGATATTCACTGTGGGATTTTCATAGATGGCTTTTATGATATTGAGGTGTGTTCTCCTCTATTACTACACTGTGAAGAGTTTTAATCAAGAAAGGATGCTGTACTTTGTCAAATGTTTTTCTGCAGCAATTGAGAGGACCATATTGTTCTTGTCCTTTCTTTTGTTCTTCTTGTGCCCTTTCTTTTATTTATGTAGTGTATCACACTGATTGATTTGCAGATATTGAATCAACCTTGAAGCCCAGGAATAAATCCCACTTGGTCGTGGTGAATAATCCTTTTAACATATTGTTGGATCCTAGTATTTTGGTAAGAATTTTTGCATCCATGTGCATCAGGGATATTAGTCTGTAATTCTCCTTTTTCGTGGGGTCTCTGTCTGGTTTTGGGATGAAGGTAATGCTGGCCTCATAGAAAGAGCTTGGAAGTTTTCCTTCCATTTCAATTTTTGAAACAGTTTCAGAAGAGTAGGTATTATTTCTTCAAATTTTTGGTAGAATTCCCCCTAGAAAGCCATCCGGGATTGGGAGGGAGACAAACCATAAGTGACTCTTAATCTCACAAAACAAACTGAGGGTTGCTGGGGGGAGGGGGGTGTGGAGAGGGGGGTGGGGTTATGGACATTGGGGATGGTATGTGCTAAGGTGAGTGCTGTGAAGTGTGTAAACCTGGCGATTCACAGACCTGTACCCCTGGGGATAAAAATATATTATATGTCTTGGGAGATTTTTGATGACTGCTTCAATTTCCTTACTGGTTTGGGGTCTATTCAGGTTTTCTATTTCTTCCTGGTTCAGTTTTGGTAGATTATAATGTCTCTAGGAATGCATCCATTTCTTCCAGATTGTTTAATATGTTGGCATATACTTGTTCATAATATAACCTTATAATTGTTTGTATTTCTATGGTGTTGGTTATGATTTCATGATTTTTAAAATTTGGATCCTTTCTGTTTTCTTTTTGATAAGTCTGAGCAGGGGTTTACCAGTCTTATTAATTTGTTCAAAGAGCCAGCTCTTGGTTTATTTGTTTTTTGTTTTTTGTTTTTCAGTGTTCCAAGATTTGTTGCTTATGAACCACATCCAATACTCCATGCAATACATGCCCTCCTTAATACACAACAAAAGGCCCATCCATCCCCCCACCCCACTCCCTTCCAAAACCCTCAGCTTGTTTCTGAGAATCCATAGTCTCTTATGCTTCATCTCCCCCTCTGATTTCCCCCAGTTCACTTTTCCTTTCCTTCTCCTGATGTTCTCCATGTCATTCCTTATGCTCCACAAGTAAGTGAAACCATATGATAATTGACTCTATCTGCTTGACTTATTTCACTCAGCATAAGGTCCTCCAGTCCTGTCCATGTTGATACACCTCTGATGGAGGTGTAATATTTCATTGTATATATGGACCACATCTTCTTTATCCATTCATCTGTTGAAGGGCATCTCAGCTCTTTCCACAGTTTGGCAGTTGTAGCCATTGCTGCTATGAACATTGGGGTACAGAGGGCCCTTCTTTTCACTACATCTGTATCTTTGGGGTAAATACCCAATAGTGCAATTGCAGGTTCAGAGGGTGGCTCTATTTTTAATTTCTTTTTTTTTTAATCATTTTTTAAATTTATTTTCAACATAACAGTATTCATTGTTTTTTGTACCACACCCAGTGCTCCATGCAATCTGTGCCCTCTCTAATACCCACCACCTGGTTCCCCCAACCTCCCACCCCCCACCTCTTCAAACCCTCCAGATTGTTTTTCAGAGTCCGTAGTCTCTCATTGTTCACCTCCCCTTCCAATTTCCCTCAACTCCCTTCTCCTAACTCCCCATGTCCTCCATGCTATTTGTTATGCTCCACAAATAAGTGAAACCATATGATAATTGACTCTCTCTGCTTGACTTATTTCACTCAGCATAATCTCTTCCAGTCCTGTCCATGTTGCTACAAAAGTTGGGTATTCATCCTTTCTGATGGAGGCATAATACTCCACAGTGTATATGGACCACATCTTCCTTATCCATTCATCCGTTGAAGGGCATCTTGGTTCTTTCCACAGTTTGGCGACCATGGCCATTGCTGCTATAAACACTGGGGTACAGATGGCCCTTCTTTTCACTCCATCTGTATCTTTGGGGTAAATACCCAGTAGTGCAATTGCAGGGTCATAGGGAAGCTCTATTTTTAATTTCTTAAGGAATCTCCACACTATTTTCCAAAGCGGCCGCACCAACTTGCATTCCCACCAGCAGTGTAGGAGGGTTCCTCTTTCTCCACATCCTCTCCAACACTCATTGTTTACTGTCTTGTTAATATTGGCCATTCTAACTGGTGTAAGGTGGTATCTCAATGTGTTTTTTTTAAATTTCCATGTGGTTTTGATTTGAATTTCCATGATGGCTAATGATAATGAACATATTTTCATGTGTCTGTTAGCCATTTGTATGTCTTCATTGGATAAGTGTCTGTTCATGTCTTCTGCCTATTTTTTGACATGATTATCTGTGTTTTGGGTGTTGACTTTGAGGAGTTCTTTATAGATCTTGGATACCTGCCCTTTGTCTGTAATGTCATTTGTGAATATTTTCTCCCATTTAAAGGGGTTGCCTCTTTGTTTTGTTGACTGCTTCCTTTGCTGTGCAGAAGCTTTTTATTTTGATGAAGTCCCAAAAGTTCATTTTCGCTTTTGTTTCCTTTGCCTTTGGAGACATGTTTTGAAGGAAGTTGTTGTGGCCGATGTCAAAAAGGTTACTGCCTAGGTTCCCTAGGATTTTGATAGATTCCTGCCTCGTGTTGAGGTCTTTTATCCATTTTGAGTTTATGATGCTGGGAAAATTGGACAGCTATGTATAGAAGAATGAAACTCGACCATTCTTTTACAACTTCTAGTTTTATTGATCTGTTCTACTATTCTTTTGGTTTCTATTTCATCACTTTCTGCTCTAATCTTTATTATTTCCCTCCTGCTGCCTGGTTAGGTTTTATTTGTTTGTTCTCCACCTCCACTGAGTGTAAGTTTAGCTTGTGTATTTAAGACTTTTCTTGTTTCTTGAAAATCCGTGTATTGCTATATATTTCCCCTTAGGACCGTCTTTGCTGCATCCCAAAAATTTTGAACAGTTGTGTTTTCATTTGTATTTGTTTCCATGAATTTTTAAATTCTTCTTTAGTTTCCCGGTTAACCCATCCATTCTTTTTTTAATTAATTTATTTTTTTTAATTTCTTTTCAGTGTAATAGTATTCATTGTTTTTGCACCACACCCAGTGCTCCATGCAATTCTTTTTTTTTTTAATTTCATTTCTTTTCAGTGTAACAGAATTCATTGTTTATGCTCCATGCAATACATACCCTCCACATTACCCACCACCAGACTCCCCCAAACTCCCACCCCCTGCCCCTTCAAAACCCTCAGATTGTTTTTCAGAGTCCACATTCATTCTTTTCTTTTTCTTTCTTTCTTTTTTTTTTTAAAGATTTTTATTTATTTATTTGACAGAGAGAGATCACAAGTAGACGGAGAGGCAGGCAGAGAGAGAGAGAGAGAGAGAGGGAAGCAGGCTCCCTGCTGAGCAGAGAGCCCGATGCGGGACTTGATCCCAGGACCCTGAGATCATGACCTGAGCTGAAGGCAGCGGCTTAACCCACTGAGCCACCCAGGCGCCCCTTTTTCTTTCTTTCTTTTTTCTTTTTCTTTTCTTTCTTTTTTTTTTTTTGGTCTGTTAACTAGCTTTTTTTTTTTTTTCCAGCATAACAGTATTCCTTGTTTTTGCACCACACCCAGTGCTCCATGCAATCCATGCCCTCTCCAATACCCACCACCTGGTTCCCCCAACCTCCCACCCCCCACTGCTTCAAACCCCTCAGATTGATTTTCAGAGTCCATAGTCTCTCATGGTTCACCTCCCCTTCCAACTTCCCTCAACTCCCTTCTCCTCTCTAACTCCCCTTGTCCTCCATGCTATTTGTTATGCTCCACAAATAAGTGAAACCATATGATAATTGACTCTCTCTGCTTGACTTATTTCACTCAGCATAATCTCTTCCAGTCCTGTCCATGTTGCTACAAAAGTTGGGTATTCATCCTTTCTGATGGAGGCATAATACTCCACAGTGTATATGGACCACATCTTCCTTATCCATTCGTCCGTTGAAGGACATCTTGGTTCTTTCCACAGTTTGGCGACCATGGCCATTGCTGCTATAAACATTGGGGTACAGATGGCCCTTCTTTTCACTCCATCTGTATCTTTGGGGTAAATACCCAGTAGTGCAATGGCAGGGTCATAGGGAAGCTCTATTTTTAATTTCTTGAGGAATCTCCACACTGTTCTCCAAAGTGGCTGCACCAACTTGCATTCCCACCAACAGTGGAAGAGGGTTCCCCTTTCTCCACATCCAACACATGTTGTTTCCTGTCTTGCTAATTTTGGCCATTCTCAGTGGTGTAAGGTGGTATCTCAATGTGGTTTTAATTTGAATCTCCCTGATGGCTAATGATGATGAACATTTTTTCATGTGTCTGATAGCCATTTGTATGTCTTCATTGGAGAAGTGTCTGCCCAATTTTTGATATGATTGTCTGTTTTGTGTGTGTTGAGTTTGAGGAGTTCTTTATAGATCCTGGATATCAACCTTTTGTCTTACTGTCATTTGCAAATGTCTTCTCCCATTCCGTGAGTTGCCTCTTTGTTTTCTTGACTGTTTCCTTTGCAGCAAAGGCGGTCCTAAGGAGGAAATACATAGCCATCCAAGCCTCCCTCAAAAAAATTGAAAAATCCAGAACACACCAGCTGTCTCTACACCTTAAAGAACTGGAGAATCAACAACAAATCAAACCAACTCCACACATAAGAAGGGAAATAATCAAGATTAGAGCTGAGATCAATGAGGTAGAAACCAGAGATATAGTAGAACATATCAATGAAATTAGAAGCTGGTTTTTTGAAAGAATCAATAAGATCGATAAACCATTGGCCACACTAATCCAAAAGAAAAGAGAGAAAGCCCAAATTCATAAAATTATGAATGAAAGGAGAGAGATCACAACAAATACCAAGGAAGTAGAAACAATCATCAGAAGTTATTATCAACAGTTATATGCCAATAAGCTAAGCAACCTAGATGAAATGAATGCATTCCTGGAAAACTATAAACTCCCAAAATTGACCCAGGAAGAAATTGACAACCTGAATAGACCGATATCTAGTAACGAGATTGAAGCAGTGATCAAAAACCTCCCAAAAAACAAGAGCCCAGGACCTGATGGATTCCCTGGGGAATTCTACCACACTTTCAAAGAAATAACACCTATTCTCTTGAAGCTGTTTCAAAAAATTGAAGCAGAAGGAAAACTTCCAGTCTCTTTCTATGAAGCCAGCATTACTCTGATCCCCAAACCAGGCAAGGACCCTACCAAATAGGAGAATTTCAGACCAATATCACTGATGAATATGGATGCTAAGATTCTCAACAAGATCCTAGCAAACAGGATCCAACAGCACATTAAGAATATTATCCACCATGACCAGGTGGGATTCATTCCTGGGCTACAAGGATGGTTCAACATTCACAAATCAATCAATGTGATAGAACAAATTAATATGAGAAGAGAGAAGAACCCCATGGTCCTCTCAATTGATGCAGAAAAAGCATTTGACAAAATCCAGCATCAGTTCCTGATTAAAACGCTTCAAAGTATAGGGATGCAGGGAACATTCCTGAACTTCATAAAATCTATCTATGAAAGACCCACAGCAAATATCATCCTCAATGGGAAAAAGCTTGCAGCCTTCCCGTTGAGATCAGGAACATGACAAGGATGCCCACTCTTACCACTCTTGTTCAACATAGTATTAGAAGTCCTAGCAACAGCAATCAGACAACAAAGAGAAAGAAAAGGTATCCAAATTGGCAATGAAGAAGTCAAACTCTCTCTCTTCGCAGATGACATGATTCTTTATATGGAAAACCCAAAAGACTCCACCCCCAAACTACTAGAACACATACAGCAATTCAGTAACGTGGCAGGATACAAAGTCAATGTACAGAAATCAGTGGCTTTCTTATACACTACAATGAAAATACAGAAAGGGAAATTAGAGAATCGATTCCATATACTATAGCACCAAGAACCATAAGATACCTGGGAATAAACCTAACCAAAGAGGTAAAGGCTCTGTACTCGAGGAACTACAGAACACTCATGAAAGAAATTGAAGAAGACACAAAAAGATGGAAGACCATTCCATGCTCTTGGATCGGAAGAATAAACATTGTTAAAATGTCTATACTGCCTAGAGCAATCTATACTTTTAATGCCATTCCGATCAAAATTCCACTGGTATTTTTCAAAGAGCTGGAGCAAATAATCCAGAAATTTGTATGGAACCAGAAGAGACCCCGAATTGCTAAGGAAATGTTGAAAAACAAAAATAAAACTGGGGGCATCACATTACCTGATTTCAACCTTTACTACAAAGCTGTGATCACCAAGACAGCATGGTACTGGCATAAAAACAGACACATAGACCAGTGGAACAGAGTAGAGAGCCCAGATATGGACCCTCAACTCTATGGTCAATTAATCTTCGACAAAACAGGAAAAAATATACAGTGGAAAAAGACAGTCTCTTCAATAAATGGTGCTGGGAAAACTGGACAGCTATATGTAGAAGAATGAAACTCGACCATTCTCTTACACTATACACAAAAATAAACTCGAAATGGATAAAAGACCTCAACGTGAGACAAGAATCCATCAGAATCCTAGAGGAGAACATAGGCAGTAATCTCTTTGATATCAGCCACAGCAACTTCTTTCAAGATATGTCTCCAAAGGCAAAGGAAACAAAAGCAAAAATAAACTTTTGGGACTTCATCAAGATCAAAAGTTTCTGCACAGCAAAGGAAACAGTCAAGAAAACACATTCATTCTTTTTTTAAAAAGATTGTATTTATTTTATTTGAGAGAGAGAAGGAGAGAGAGAGCGCATGAGAAGGGTGAGGGTGAGAGAGAGAAGCAGACTCCCTGCCAAGCAGGTAGCCTGATGCAGGACTTGATTCCAGGACTCTAGGATCATGACCTGAGCCAAAGACAGTTGCTTAACCAACTGAGCCACCCAGGCACCCCATTTCATTCTTTAGTAGGATGCTCTTTAGCAGGATGCTCTTTAGCCTCCATGTATTTAAGTTCTTTACAAATTTCCTCTTGTGATTGAGTTCCAGTTTCAAAGCACTGTGGTCCAAAAATATGCAGGGAATTATCCCAGTCTTTTGGTACTTGTTGAGACCTGCTTTGTGACCCAGGATGTGATCTATTCTGGAGAATGTTTCTTTTTTTTTTTTAATTGTGTTATGTTAGTCACCATAAAATACATCACTTGTTTTTGATGCAGTGTTTCAAGATTCCCTGTTTATGTACAACACCCAGTGCTCCATGCAATACATGCCCTCCTTAATACCCACCACCAGGCTCGCCCATTCCCCCTACCCTCCTCCCCTCTAAAACCTTCAGTTTGTTTCTTGGAGAATGCTTCACGTGCACTAGAGAAGAATGTGTATTCTGTTTCTTTATGATAGAATGTTCTGAATATAACTGTGAAGTCCATCTGGCCCAGTGTGTTATTCAAAGCCTTTTCTTCCTTGTTGATCTTTTGCTTAAGATGATCTGTCCACTGCAGTGAGGGGGTATTAAAGTCCCCCACTATTATTATATTATTATCAATATATTTCATTGATTTTATTATTAATTGGCTTATATAATTGGCCGCTCCCATGTTGTATAAATATTTATTTTTTAACTTATTTTATTAATTATTTGTCAGAGAGAGAGAGAACATAAGCAGCATGAGCAGCAGGCAGAGGGAGGAGCAGGCTCCCTGCTGAGCAGGGAGTGCAATTTAGGACTCGATTTCAGAACCCCGGGATCATGACCTGAGCCGAAGGCAGATGCTTAACTGACTGAGCCCCTCAGGCATCCCAAGGGACATAAATATTTATAATTGCTAGATCTTTTTATTGGATAGACCCTTTAATTATGATATAGTGTCTTTCTTCATCTCTTATTACAGTCTTTGGTTTAAAATCTGATTTGTCTGATATAAGGATTGCCACCCAGCTTTCTTTTGATGCCCATTAGCATGATAAATCACTTTCCACCCCTTCACTTTCAACCCAGAGGTGTCTTTGGGTCTAAAATGAGTCTCCTGTAGACAGCATATTGATGGGTCTTGCTTTTTTATCCAATCTGATAACCTGTGTCTTTTGATTGGGTCATTTAACCCATTTACATTCTGAATATATAGTGCTGTCTTTTAAATTATAACAAATGCACTAAGGAAAATAAACTATTCATCTCTTGGAAGATGGTTTACCATTTATAATTGCTCCCTTCTTTGGAAAGGGTAGACCCTAAGGGAGATTTTCTATCTTAAGAGTTTAGTATGTGAAGAAGCGGGGGGAGAGAAAGAGTGAGAGATTAAAAGAGAGAGAATGAACTAGTGGGATGTGAGTCCTTTAAACTGATCTGAACAGAAATTTGCAAAAAAAAAATGGATATGGTACAGAATCTGGGAATGAAGAAGAAGGAGGTTTGTAACAGGGCAATGTTCATCTGAGAGGGAGAGGAAAGAGAGAATGATAGAGGAAGGGACCAGAGGTAGAAGGATGGAGACAGAGAGAAATGAGGGCTAGAAGGGGAGAACATTCATGCTTGGGTTTGAACATAAAGGATGGTAATGTTACTAAAGGACGGTGACATGTTATGCAAATTATTTTCCCTTTCCCCACATTACTTTAAAAAAAAAAAAACATCAATTTCTCATTCCTGTGTTTTACTTGAATCTATCTGGGGGATGTGTTGTAGTCATGATGATATCTCAAGATGGTGCAAAACGAGATCAAGGGTGTGTGTACCCCTTTTATGTGGATGAGAAATGTTGGTGGAGGTCTCACAACACATGAGTGAAGGGGTCCCCTGGAAATTTAAGTGTGTCTGACTCCCATGCTGGGGTTTAGGAAAGCATATGTCTGAAGATCAAGGGAAGGGGCCATCTGTGAATCTAAACTATTACTCAAAGGTGAGGCCAGATATTAGAGTTGGAGGCAGAAGGTGTGTTGTAACATTAAACCCACAGCCACCAGTCATCTTGTGAGCATACAAAGACTCTCATCGGAGGGTCAGTGAACAAAGACACACAAGAGACCAAATATTAGTTTGAGTATATCACAGAGAGGCAGATGTTAATGTAGCCTCTTTGACTTGGACCACCAGGAAAACAAGGATAGGGAAGAACTTGACCACAAGATGAAGTGGGGCTATCCAGTTTGGCCAGAAGATACTAAACATTTCTATTGACCAAGAGAAGTGACTTTCCAAGACCCAGCTCTAAATTACCCTTATTCTCAGAAATCTTCCAGCTGCCTCAACCCCAGGGCAGAGCCCTGGATTCCCACTCTGGGCTACTCCAGTTCCTGCCTTCCCTCTGACCCTGCCCTGACCCCAAATGGTTGAGAGCATCTAATCCAGTCCTGTCTCTCCCAAAACTTGGAGCTCCTAGTCCTCAGCAGGGGTTGGGGCTGATTGGACAGATAGAGACAGCAGTGAGCCTTGGTTATGTCAAGCTGTTGGAGAAAGAAGTAGAGGACACAAGTCCCTGGAGGACTTCTGATGATCCTCCTGGCCACTCCATACCCTGAGGAAAGCCTTACAGGTTGGTGTCCCAGGCAGGCCCTGGGGAGCAGCCTCCTGGGAAGCTGCAGCAGGGGTAAAGCACACAGCATCAGTTCCAGGAACCCCGAGGTTTGGCACCACACCTACCCCTGTGTGCTGCTGACAGAAGGCAGGAGAGATTCTTCTATCCTCCCCTGCTGGCTGCTTCCTGGAAGAGGCAGCCCAGGCTGAGGGGAACCAGGAAGGACAGGGTAGGTGACAATACTCATACAGTTGTGGGAAGCAAGGCCCAGACTCTGGATGGGGACAGGGTCTGGGAGAAGGGTCTTATATCACATAAGACAGACTCTTAGCCTTGCGTAGCTGCTAGGAGTCCTCTTGGGCTGCCCATTCTGGATCCTGTGCTCCTTACCCAACATAATGACCTCTGCAGCTTCTAGCTCTGCAGTCTTGTTTGGGGCAGATTCTGCACACATGCGTGCATGCACACACATGCACACACACGCAGGAAATGTTTGTACATGTCTGGAGGCCCCTTTAGTTGTCAGAGTTCATGGGGAGGAAAGGGATGCTACTGTCATGGTGAGTGGAGGCCAGGGTTTTTGCTAAACCTTGTACAATCTGGTATTCTTGTGGTCCATTTGTTCCAGTTGGTGAACAAATATGGTTACATTATTAACTCAGCCCACAGATCATTAGGGTTCACTGTCTGTGTTACACAATTCTTGTGTTTTGGCAAATGTATAGTGACTTGTACACACCATTACAACATCATCCAGAATAGTTTCAGGTGCTCTAATTTTCATGTGCCTGATGGATTTATGCTTGAATGTTCATCTGCTTTAGCTTCATTTACTCAAGATCATTTCACAGAATCCTTTACCCTGCTGTGTGTGCATTGAACTTCTACCTGGGGCTCCAGTTGTTGCATCTAGCCCAAGTGACCTTCCCTCTTCCACTTTATGGTTCCCAAGCAGCCTGGTCCATTTCCCAACTTCAAGCAATGCTATTGAAACATCTTCTGACGTGCCTCCTTCAGAACAGGTGTGAGCAATTGAGATAGATTCTCAGGGATACATGTGCTGGTACACAGAGCAAGTGAAGTCTATGCTTCTCAATTCTCAGTTCTTACCAGCAAGCCATGAAGACTGCTTTCTCCCCGTAAATTTAAAATAATCAAAATCGATTGACATTGGGTACTTTCTAATCTGGGCAGATGAATAGATATACAGTGAATGTCCATGGTCATTTTCCTCTGTCCTTTTCTTGTCTTAAAACCATCCTTTCCTGTGTCTGTGAAACTCCTTCCGTGAGTTGGTCTGCTCATATCCTTGACTTATTCTGCATTGAGTTCTCTTCTTCTGAATGTCACTGGTTTCTTATTTATTCTAGATAGCATTTCCTCGTCAATTTTCAATAATGCAAAGATTCTTTTCCCAATTTCCACCTGCCTGTCCATGGATCCTGGATATCTTTTGTTGAACAAATTCCTCGGGGAAACTTTCATGTCTGTTTCTTTTTCTAAGCAGTTAACATTTATTTCCTGAGAATGGCATCAACACTTTACAGAAGATATGCTTATAAAATTCAAATGCTCCCTTATATAGAAAACATGGATCTAAACTTTTCTTGTCTTTCTAAAATCACTTTAACATTTGTGCTTTTGAGGTTTGTTTAATAACTCCTTCTTCACTCTTAGATCACAAAGTTATTCTCCTGCACCTTCTCTTGCTGACTTCGTATTTCCTTCAATGGGTGAAATCCATCCAGATTCCACCTTTGCCTGCAGTGTTGGGCAGGAATTCAGATGTGCACCTCTTCATAAAATCACAAGTTTTCCCACCACAAACCAGCAAGCGACCCATTTTTTCCATTTGATTTTGTGCTCCCACCTTAAGCCCTATTGGGTTTTGAATCAAGCAGGGATATTTCTGAGGTATCCAACCAGTGTGATCTGTGTATCATACCTGTGATATATATCTGTTCCAGGCTGACAATTTTGTAAATGATTACAAGTCTAATGTGAGTCTCAATACCAGGAGAGATATCTCTCTATCTCTTTTGTGTATCCCATTTTTATTTACTTTATATTCTTCAAAAATTTTTATATTTATTTACTTATTTGAGAGAGAGAGAGAGAGAGAGAGCACCCCCCAATGATCATGGAGCAGGGAGATGGACTGGGGCTTGATCCCAGCACCCCAGCATCATGACTGAGCTGAAATCAAGAGTCTGATGCTCAACCAACTGAGTCATCCAGATTCCCCAGATATACTCCATTTTTAGAATACCTGTATAGCTTTTCAATGACTTTATTTTTCAGAAAAAGGTTTAAGATAGTACTTAAATTTAACTTCTTAAATTGTAAATGCAGTTGCACTGAGTATAATTTGAGAAAGAACTGACATAACTGCTATATTAACTCAACCCATCCAAGAGCACACATTGGTTTCTATGTCTTCCCTGTATCCAGATCGTCTTCTTCATATCTATCAGTGGTTAGAAAGTCTTCCCTTGGAGATATTGCTTGTGTTTACTTAATTCCTAGATGTTTTCTTTTTTATTTTTTATGTTATGTTAGTCACCATACAGTACAGTACATCATTACTTTTTGATGTAGTGTTCCAAGTTTCATTGTTTATGTATATCACCCGGTGCTCCCTGCAATATATGTTCTCCTTAATACCCATCACCGGGCCAATCCACCCCCCTCACCCGCCTCCTCTCTAAAACCCTCAGTTTGTTTCTCAGAGTCCACAGTCTCTCATGGTTCATCTCCCCCTCCAATTTCCCCCCTTCATATTTCCCTTCCTTCTCCTAATGTCTTCCATGCTATTCCTTATGTTCCACAAGTAGAAGAAACCATATGATAATTGGCTTTCTCTGCTTGACTTATTTCACTCAGCATAATCTGCTCCAGTCCCATCCATGGTGATGCAAAAGTTGGGTATTCACCCTTTCTGATGGCTGAGTTCCACTGTATATATAGACCACATCTTCCTTATCCATTCATCTGTTGAAGAGGATCTCAGCTCTTTCCACAGTTTAGCTATTGTGGATATTGCTATGAACATTGGAGTACATATGGCCCTTCATCTGTATCTTTGGGGTAAATACCCAGTAGTGCAATTGCTGGGTCACAAGGTAGCTCTATCTTTAATTTTTTGAGGAATCTTTACACTGTTTTCCAAAGTGGTTGCACCAACTTGCATTCTCACCAACAGTTTATGAGGGTTCCCCTTTCCCCACAACCTCTCCAACATTTGTTGTTTCTTGCCTTGTTAATCTTTGCCATTCTTTTTTTTTTTTTTCAGTATTCCAAGATTCATTGTTTATGCACCATGCTCAGTGTTCCATGCAATATGTGCCCTCCTTGATACCTACCACCATTCTAACTTGTGTGTGGTGGTATCTCAATGTGGCCTTGATTTGAATTTCACTGATGGTTAATTATGATAAACATTTTTTCATGTGTCTGTTAGCCATTCGTATGTCTTCACCAGAGAAGTGTCTGTTCATGTCTTCTGCCCATATTTTGACTTGATCATACGTTTTTTGGGTGTTGAGTTTGAGGAGTTCTTTATAGATCTTGGATATCAGCCCTTTGTCTGTAGTGTCATTTGCAAATATCTTCTCCCCCTCCATGGGTTGCCTTTTTGTTTTGTTGACTGTTTCCTTTGCTGTGTAGAAGCTTCTTATCTTGATGAAGTCCCAAGAGTTCATTTTCGTTCCTAGAAGTTTTATAACAGAGGCTACCATAGTGTGTGATATGAGGACCCTGGAGTCCTGGAGACCCTTCTGGGGGGTCATGATATCCTCACGTTTTTAATGAAGGAGAGGATGTATTTCTGTCAAATCCTTCGCCTAAAACTGTATATAGCCACAAGCTGAATGAAGAAGCAGATACAAGCATCATCTTGCTTTCCATCTAGCCAAAATTGGACAAATTTACTAAATTGTAAAACAAAGCCAAACTTATCACTAAATGAGTTTTTAAAATGCAGTTACTTTCCTAAAACATTACTTATATTAACATAATATTGATTGTTCCTTTAGGCTGAATCAAAGGTTGATTATCATTCTTTTAATGTGTTAATAACTAAATATCTTCAAAGAATCTCAGTTTTAATTATTAATATGGTAATAATGGAAAGTTATAACTCCACCAAACAAAAGCCCTCAGGGGACTCAATAGTTTTTAGGCATAAAGAAATCTAGAGGCCAGGGGCACCTGGGTGGCTCAGTTGAATAAGTGTCTGCCTTTGGCTCAGGTAATGATCCCAGAGTCCCAGGATCGAGCCCCACATCAAGCTCCCTGCTCAGTGAGGAGTCTGCTTCTCCCTCTGCCCCTCTGTCCTTCCACCACTCATGCTGTCTTTCTTGCTCTCTCTCAAGTAAATAAATAATATCTTAAAAGAAAAAAAAAAAGAAATGCTGAAACAAAAATGTTTGAGAGCTGTCTCATTATAGTTTCTGTCACTAATGGTAATGTTATCTTCCTTTTTTCTTATAGTCTATGTTTTGCATGATTATTATGGGAGTAATTCTATGGGAAATGCTGTGAATTTGGAAAGTTTATCTAATCCTCCACAGCATGTGTTCTTTCTTTGCTCTAATACATTCTGCCTTCATTCTTTTACATTTCTAGGTAGATGATCACATCTCCTCCCTTCCAATCTTGATATTCCTTCTTTTTGTATCTTTCTTCAAAGTACCATTCCAGACTTTCAGTGCCCAGCTAATGACCAGCAGAAACAGTGAGTAACCTTGGCTTTTTTCTGATTCTAAAATAATGCATTAGTAGTTTCCCACTCCATGTACTATTTGCTAGTTTTGCAGTATATATTCCTGGTTACTTAAGAAAGACTCTTTTGGTTTCAGGAAATAACTTTTCAGGAGAAATAGCTTTTAAAAAATCTTTATGATATGTGCATATGTTAATCATTATGCTGTATATCCAAAATAATACAATTATATGTCAATTATATATCAATTTTTAAAATCATAAATAGGAACTTAACTTTAGTAAGCCAGTATTGCTGCCCATTGATATAATTATATGACATTTCCTTTTCAGTATATTCATGTGACTAATCACATGGTAGGTTTTCTTTTTTTTTCCTTTTTATGTTCAGTTAGCCAACATATTATCATTAGATTTTGATGTAGTGTTCAACAATTCATTAGGGTTTTCTGATGCTGACTCCTCCTTGTCCTTCATGGAATAGACCATATAACTTCATATCTTTTTGGTCTCACCAGATGCAACATCTGTGGCTGGTCAGAACTATAGCATGGTGTATGAATTCATCCTCGTGGGCTTCTCCACCTTTCCACCTCATCTCCTGCCTGCCTTCTTCCTGCTGTACCTGCTGATGTACCTGTTCACCTTGCTGGGGAACCTGATCATCATGGCCACTGTCTGGAGTGAGCACAGCCTGCACACACCCATGTACCTTTTCTTGTGTGCCCTGTCCACCTCCGAGATTCTGTTCACTGTTACCCTCACCCCTCGCATGCTGATTGACATGCTCTCAACCTGCCACACCATCACCTTTGTGGCCTGTGCCAGCCAGATGTTCTTCTCCTTTACATTTGGCTTCACCCACTCCTTCCTGCTTATGATCATGGGCTATGACCGCTACATGGCCATCTGCCACCCCCTGCGCTACAACGTGCTCATGAGTACCCGCACCTGTGCCCGTCTGGTGTCCTGGACCTGGGCTGGTGGTTCAGTCATGGGGATGATGGTGACCCTGATAGTTTTTCACCTCACCTTCTGTGGGTCTAATGTGATACACCATTTTGCCTGCCATGTGCTTTCCCTCCTAAAGCTGGCCTGTGGGAAGGAGACATCTTCTGTCACCTTGGGTGTGATCCTGGTGTGTGTCACAGCTCTGATGGGATGTTTATTCCTCATCATTCTCTCCTATGTCTTCATTGTGGCTGCCATATTGAGGATCCCCTCAGCTGAAGGCAGGCACAAGACCTTCTCCACATGTGTGTCCCATCTCACTGTGGTCATTGTGCACTATGGTTTTGCTTCTACTATCTACCTCAAGCCCAAGGGCTCCCATTCTTTGGACAGTAACACTCTGATGGCCACCACCTATATAGTCTTCACCCCCTTTCTCAGCCCAATCATTTTCAGCCTCAGGAATAAGGAGCTCAAGAATGCCATAAAGAAAAGCTTCCAGAGAAAATTCATTTCCCTAAATTCCTGATGGCTAGAGGAAATGTGGTGGTAATGAAATATGACAGAAGGGCTGGGAATAATAAGAACTCTTTCCATTGAACTTTTGTAAGTATTCAGTATATGAAAATACTGAATAGCTATTGCTGGATGAGTCAATAGGTGTTGGATGCATGCTATGTATTTGTTTTTCTCCAATTTTACATAAGCCCTAGCAATCATCATCTCTTGTTCTTGACCCCATGTGATAAACTCCAACCCACTAAGAATGTGTTATCTACCTCTGGGCTGGTGGGGGAATCACGTGGGTGTGACTGGGCACTAATGCCAACAATTCTTCTTGAATGAAGAAGCAAAGGAGGACCTTCCCTCCCCCACCATAAAGATAAAAAATAAGCATAATAATAAAGTCTACCAGCATTGGGGCTTTTCTTATCAGGTACTGTGTCCAGTGTTGTATAATTATTATCTTTTAATTATAACAAATGCACGAAAGACCATAAGCTGTTTGTCTTCAAGGAAATAGCTGACTGTTCATAGTTCCTCACTGTCTACGAAGAGGATCGATCCTAAGGAGGTTTCAATGTGGATATGAGATGAGTAGCTGATGTCCGAAGGCGAAGTAGAGAGAGAGAGACAGAGAGAGAGAGAGGTGAGGGGGAGAAGGTTCAGTGCTTAGGTAAAAGCATACACAATGTTAAAAAGGTGTTGTATTCTGATATCTCATGGAAATCCTTGTCCCTATTTGCCCACATTACTTTCAGTAAAACATAAATTTCTCCTTCCTGCATTTTACTTGAATCTCTATGGTTGGATATGTTGGAGGGCACAGTGCTGTGTCAAAATGGCACAGATAGAGGTCATACTCTGAGTGCAGATGAGAAGTGTAGGTGGAGATTATATCAAAACCTGAATGAAGGAGTCACATGAAAGTTCATCAGACTCCCATGTTGGGGTTTGGGAAATCATATATCTCAGCATCCAGAAAGGGGGCCTTCTGTTTGTTTAAATTCTTATTCAAAGCTATGGCCAGATATGTGAGTTGCAAGCAGCAGATGTTTTATAAAAATAAAGCTAAGAATGGCTATCAAAGATGAGTGCCTGCTGCTTGCCAAATGTTGTAGGAAGGATATCTGTGCATTCACTCTTCTAGTCTCAAAAAAAATCATTATTTCTGAACATTTAGACATGACCCACATTTTTTGTCATTATTTCCTCATTTATTTCTTTCTTAAATTAACATATAATGTATTATTCGCTTCAGTGGTACAGGTCTGTGAATCATCAGGCTTACACATTTCACAGCACTCACCATATCACATACCCTCCCCAGTGTCCATAACCCAGCCACCCTATCCCTATCTCCCCACCCCAGCAACCCTCAGTTTGTTTCGTGAGATTAAGAGTCTCTTATGGTTTGGAGACTTGTCTTGAAAGAAGTTGCTGTGGCCGATGTCAAAGAGGTTACTGCCTATGTTCTCTTCTAGGATTTTGATAGATTCCTGCCTCATGTTGAGATCTTTTATCCATTTCTAGTTTATCTTTGTGTAAAAAAAAATTTTTTTTTAAATAATGTTAAACTTTTCCAAAGCCAAAAAGAGAGAGAGAGAGAGAGACTCTTATGGTTTGTATGACCCACATTCATTACTATTCACATTTTCAAAATACAGAAAATGAGTTGCATGGACCACTAGGTGTTGTACATAAGCAATGAACTTGGAACACTGCATCAAAAACTAATAATGTATTTTATGGTGACTAACATAACACAACAAAAAAAATTAAGAAGAGGGCCGACTGGGTGGCTCAGTGGGTTAAGCCTCTGCCTTCGGATCAGGTCATGATCTCAGGGTCCTGAGATCAAAGCAGGCTCCCCGCTGAGCAGAGAGCCCTGCATCGTCTGGGGCTCTCTGCTCAGCGGGGAGCCTGCTTCCCCCTCTTGTTCACCTGTTTCTCTGCCTACTTGTGATCTCTTTTTCTGTCAAATAAATAAATAAAATCTTTAAACAAAATAAAACTAAATTTAAAAAGAAAAAAAGAAATGCAGAAAATGCAAATCGGAGAGATGATTTCTCCCCAGCCACACTGCCCTGAAGTGGTGAGGCAGGAATCCATTACAATCTGTACGTGTGTGCTGTTGGTGATCAGGAATGCATCTTTCTCAGGTGCCTGCAGAAAGAAGTGTGGTCATGACTGTGAGGACAAAGCTGTCTTTAGAAGGAATAGACACCTTTCAGGGAAGAGAGCAGGTGCAGCCCTAGGCACACATCCCTTTCACACAGCCAGAGAGAAACCATAGTGCACAATAACCAAAATACAATACCACATCACCTATGGATGTGTGTATTTTCATATCCTTGGAACCCTACAACAGTCATATAGAGACAGATGTTATTATTCCCAGCCCTCTTGGTGGTCCAAGCCAAAGAATCCACATTAACATCTGCCTCTCTGTGATATAATCGAACTAATACTTGGTCTCTTGTGTGTCTTTGTTTACTGACCATCTGATGAGAGTCTCTCCTTACTATCAAACTGGCCATCAAGAGCTTAGGGGAATGAATTTTCTCTGGAAGTTTTTCTTTATGGCATTCTTGATGATGGTGATGATGATGATGATGATGTCGACGATGACAATGATGATGCTTTGCTAGTCACCATACAGTACACCCTTAGGTTTTGATGTAGTGTTCCATGATTCATTGTTTGCATATAACATTCAGTACTCCATGCAATACGTGTCCTCCTTAATACCCATCATTGGGCTCAACTATCCCACCACATGCCTCTACTCTAAAACCCTCAGTTTGATTTCCAGAGTCCATAGTCTCTCATGGTTCATCTCCCCCTCTAATTCCCCCCACTTCGTTCTTTCCTTCCTTCTCCTAATGTCCTCCGCTATTCCTTATTTTCCGTAAATAAGTGAAACTATATAATTGTCTTTCTCTGCTTGACTTATTTCACTTAGCATAATCTCTCCAGTTATATTTTTATGGCATTCTTGAGCATCTTATGAGGCTGAAAATGATCAGCTGAGAAAGGAGGTGACGACTGTAGGTGATGGCCCTCAAAATGTTATGGTCCATAGAAGGCAGGCCCTTGGGCTTGAGATAGATAATGGAGGCAAAACCATAGTGCACAATGACCACAGTGAGGTGGGACACACATGAGGAGAAGGTCTTGTGCTGCCTTCAGCTGAGGGGCTCCTCAATATGTCAGCAACAATGAAGACATAGAAGAGGATGATTAAGAATAAACAGCACATCAGAGCTGTGACACATACTAGGACCACAACCAAGGTGACAGAGGATGTCTTATTCCCACAGCCAACATTAGGAGGGAAAGCATGTTGTAGAAAAACTCATGGATTACTTTAGACCCACAGAAGGTGAGGGTCTAAAAACCTATCAGGGTCACCATCATCCCTATGACCAAGAGACCAGCCCAGGACCGGGACATGACATGGCACAGCCATGTGGACTCATGAACACATTGTACCTCAGGGAGTGGCAGATGGCCACATAGCAGTCATTGCCCATGTTCATGAACAGAAGAGTGCTGTATGTTCTCACAGCTCTTTGCCCTCATTTATTCATTCATATAGTCAAGAAATATTATTGAAGGCTTATTCTATATGGAAATATTCTAGGTGCTCAAATCCAGCAATAACCAAGGGCGAGGGCTCGGCTCTGTCCTTTTCATGGTCCACCGAGGGAAGCTGTCATATAACCAAAGAAGACAGCACAGAGTAAACAGAGGAGTGTTCGAGACAGCCTAGGGATCTGGAGAAGCTAAGTGTGGGTCTCAGACCCAACCTGGGATTTAGAGGCTTTGAAATTGGTGATGTCTACAGGGAGACCTGAAGTGTGAGTAGGTATGCTTCAGCTGACCAGGCAGGTGGAAGAGGGGTTTCCAGACAGAGGGGTCAGCAAGTACAAAGTCTCAGGGTGAAAAAAGCATAGTGCATTTGGGACAGTGGTATGTTCAGTGCACCAGAGAGAGTTGGAGGTCGCTAGTGTGTTTCTGGAATTGAAGGCATACAGGTGGGAAGGGCATGGGCATGCAAGACAATGGTGTCCAATTGAGGAGTTTGTTTTAAGGGGAATGGGGACTAATAAATGTTTTTTTTAAATTCATAAAGGGAAGAGCTGTATCCCATTATGTGAACATTCTCATGGATATTTCCACTTGGGGCTTCCTATGAGGGTGTTCTTATGACATCTAGTACGTGTCCTTTGGCAGATTAATACTTATATGTTGTATTAATACTTATATGTTACACACCTATAGTTAGGTGTGTAAATACTGACTCATAGGGAATACCTATGTTCAGCTTGAATAGATGCTGCGAAACAGTTTTCCAAAGTGGTCAGATTCCTGTTTGTAGAGACCTCTTCCAGCTGGTGTGAGGGAAGCAGCCTGCTGAGGGCAGGCAGAGTGAGCAGATGCAGGAAAAGATGAGGAGAGGTGCATGAGGGCATCTTGGATGGGGTGGGGTGGCAAATTGAGGTTGAATTCAGATGTAGAAGGGAGAATGTTTCTGACAGGACAAAGGGAGAGAAAGTGAACTATTTCTGCCTCTAATACTCAAGACACCAAATGTGTAAATTCTTTCCACACCAATGACCAATTCTCCAACTTCCTAGATACCACCTTGATGTCTGATTATTGTGTTCAGTTCTGACACTAACAACCTGGAGATGCCAGTCACACATATTTACTGCCCAGGGCACCTGCACTTCTTTCTGATGTGGCTACAAAGGTGGGGGGTTTCCACACTCCTCAGTTTGAATACTTTGCTAGTATGGCTCTCAGAAATCAGGAAAATGCAACACTTACTCTTCCCACTTTATTATGAATAAACAACTCAAGAACAGAAAAATAAAAGAGATGTATGCTACAAGGTATGGAGGAAAGAGCGAGGAACTTCCATGCCCTCTCTGCACACGCCACCCTCTAGCACTGCTATGTGTTCACGAGCTGGGAAGATTTCTGAATCCCAGGGTTTAGGGAGTTTTATGGGGGTTTGATGACACAGACATGATTGATTAAATCATTCATCATCAGTATTGAATATCAATCTGTATCCCCTCCCCTCCCTGGAGGTTCCAATTCACTAATCATCCCTTGGTTGTTCTGGTGAGCAGCCCCCTTCCTAAAACTATCCAGGTGCCCTCAGCCACCACTAATCTCAGTAGCATACAGAAGCCACTGTATCACTCCTGAGACTAGAGCATAGGGGGTCTATCTCAGGAACTGGACAAAAAGCAAATGTGTTATTAGAGCCCAAGAATGCACATGCTAAATAGATTCACTGGCTTGGATTACCGTGACAACAGAGAAAAGGTAAGTCAACCAAGGAAGAAGTAGAGCTATCCAGTTTGGTCAGAAGACTCTGAACACTTCCAAAGACCAAGGGTAAACAGTCTCCAAGACCAACCTCTAAATTACCCTTATTCTGGAAAGCCTTGGCCCCGGGGCAGAGCCCTGGATTCCCACTCTGGGCTGCTCCAGCTCCTGCCTTCCCTCTGTCCCTGTCCCGACCCCAAGTGGTTGAAGGCATCTAATCTTGCCCCGTCTCCCTCAACAATGGGAGCTCCTAGTCCTCAGCAGGGACTGGGTCTCTCTGGGCAGAGAGAGACAGAAGGGAGCCTTCATTGTCTTGGAGTGTTGGAGGAAGGAATAGTAGCTGCTAGTCCCTGGAGGTCCCCTGATGATCCTCCTAGCCTCTCAAGAACCTGAGAGCAGACCTTGCAGGTTGGTATCCTAGGGAAGTCCTAGGGAGCAGCCAGCTGGGAAACTACAGTAGGGGTAAAGTACACAGCATCAGTTCCAGGAGCCCTGAGGTCTGGCCCCACACCTGCCCCTGTGTGCTGCTGATAGCCTCAGGCAGAAGAGTTTCTTCTGCCCTCCCTTGCTGCCTACTTCCTGGAAGAGGCAGCCCAGGCTGAGAAAGACCAGGAGGGACAGGTAGGTGGCAATACTCATACAGTTGTGGGAAGCAAGGCCCAGACTGGTGATGGGAACAGGGTCTGGGAGAAGGGTCATAAGACAGGCTCTTAGCCTTGGGCAACTGCTGGGATTCTTCTTAGGTTGCCCATTCTGGGTCTTAAGTTCTTTCTCAGCCTAGTGCCCATTGCAGCTTGTAAGTCTGCATTCTTGTTTGGGGCTCCTACTCCCCCTCCTCAAATGTTTGTTCATGCATGGAGGACCTTTTGGTTGTCCCTGCTCCTGAGAAGGTAAGGGATGCTACTGGCATCTGGTGAGTGGATGCCAGGTTTGCTGATAAAGATTGTACAATCTGGTATTCTTGTGGTGCAATTGTTCCAGTTGGTGAACCAATATGGATAAATTATTATTAACTCAACCCACAGGTTACATTAGGGTTCACAGGCTACATTTCACATTCTTGGATTTGGACAAATGTACGGTGACTTGTACACACCATTATGGCATCATCCAGAATATTTCAGGTGCTTTAATTTTCATGTACCCGAATGGAATTATGCTAGAGTGTTCACATGCTTATGCTTCATTCACTCAAGTTCATTTTACAGGTTCATTTATGCTGCTGTGTGTGCATCAAATTCTGTCTGGAGCTCTAGTAGTTGCATCCAGCCCATGTGACCTGCCCTCTTTCCACTTATGGACAAGCACTTTCCACATTCCCCACTACAAGCAATGTTACAAAACATTCCCTGACATGTTCCCTTATAAATACCTGTCAGCAATGGAGATAGATACTCAGGAGCACATGTGCTAGTGCATAGAGCACAGGAACTCTTAATTTTAACCCTCTAGTTCTCACAGGCAGTGCACTAATATTGCTTTCTCCCCATACCTGATCAGCACTGGGCACTTTCTAATTTGGGACCTTAAATACGTAGACACTGAATTTCCACTGCATTTCTCTTCCTTTCTCTCCCTTCCTCTCTCTCTCTCTCTCTCGCTCTCTTTCTTTTTAGCCTGTTTTCATTTGCTTGTGCTATACCCAATGTCTGCTCTCTGCTCACACCTTTGCTCATTTCTGCATTGAGATTTCTACTTCTTGTAGATGGAACTGATTTTTTGTTTATTCTACATCATGTTCCCTGGTCAGCTGTGGCCAATGACAGTGATCTTTCCTCACCTTTCCATCTACTCTTAGCTGGATCCAGAACATCATTTGTTGAACAAATACTCTTCCTGTTGCTGTTTTCATTCTTTCAAAAACACCTAATGTTGGTGTTTCTGAAGTTTGTTTAAGAAGTCCTTCTCCAACCCTAGATCAACAAAATTCTTCTCCTATACCTTCTCCTATTAACTTCCCACGGTCATATTTTTCGTATTCATGTCTTGAATCCTGGAATCCACCTTTGCATATGGTCTTGGGTAGAAATTCAGACTGAGTTTGCTTCATAAAAGGCCCAGTTTTCCCACCACAAACTCCTAAACAATCCACCTTTTCCCTTTGATTTGTGCTCCCACCTTTAGCACATGTTAAGCAGTGACTCATGTGGGGATATTTTCTGAGGTATCCAATCAATTTGATCAGTGTCTGTGTCCGTTCCAGGTTCACACTTAAAAATGACTATGATGTGTATAATGTCTATGATGAGTCTTCACACCCGCCAGAGCATTTCTTTCCTACTGACTCCACTTTTAGAAGATTAGTATGGTTTTGCACTGACCTTAGTTTTCAGAAGGGATTTGATGAAACTGCTATGAGATGTACAGCTGATTCAGTGAAAGTGTAGTTGCTCTGGTGCTCTGATTTGAGGAAGAAGTATTATCATTTCCATACTCGCTGACCTCATCTGAGAGTGTAGATCTTTCTCTATGTATTCAAATCACCTGCATTTTATTAATGGTAAAAATTTCTGAATTTGGAGACATTCATGTGCTTGATTGATTCCTAGATATTTTACAACAGAGGCTTCCAAAGTGTGATATGAAGACCCTGGGGTCCCAGAGACCATTTTGGGGGGACCATCAGGTTCTCAGTTTTCCAATGAAGGTGAGGATGTATTTTCATCATATGCTTCAACTACAGCCACATATTGCCACAGCCTGAATGAAGAAGTAGATACAAGCATCATCTTGTCTCCCACCGAGCCAGCATGAGACAAATTTGCTAAAATGTAAAAAGAAGAATAAGGAGGAGGAGGAGGAGGTGGAGAAGGAGCAGAAGGAAGAGGAGGAGGATGAGGAGGAGGAGGTGGAGGAGGAGGAGGAGGAGGAGGAGGAGAAATCCCTCTTGTCACTAAATGTTAATTTTGTAAAAGTAGCTACTTTCCTTTCTTTTTTTTGTACAAACATTTATTTACTAATTTTGTGATTATTTTAGGTTACAAATTATTTGTCATTTTTTTTTACCTTTTCCCTTCACTTAACTTTTTTTTAAATTTCTTTTCAGCGTAACAGTATTCATTGTGGGGTTTTTTTGCTTTTATTTTTTATTTTTGGTTTTTTTTTTTTTCAGCATAACAGTATTCATTGTTTTTGCACCACACCCAGTGCTCCATGCAATCTGTGCCCTCTCCAATACCCACCACCTGGTTCCCCCAACCTCCCACCCCCCGCCCCTTCAAAACCCTCAGATTGTTTTTCAGAGTCCATAGTCTCTCATGGTTCACCTCCCCTTCCAATTTCCCTCAACTCCCTTCTCCTCTCCATCTCCCCTTGCCCTCCATGCTATTTGTTATGCTCCACAAATAACTGAAACCATATGATAATTGACTCTCTCTGCTTGACTTATTTCACTCAGCATAATCTCTTCTAGTCCCATCCATGTTGCTACAAAAGTTGGGGATTCATCCTTTCTGATGGAGGCATAATACTCCATAGTGTATATGGACCACATCTTCCTTATCCATTCATCCGTTGAAGGGCATCTTGGTTCTTTCCACAGTTTGGCGACCGTGGCCATTGCTGCTATAAACATTGGGGTATAGAGGGCCCTCTTTTCACTCCATCTGTATCTTTGGGGTAAATACCCAGTAGTGCAATGGCAGGGTCATAGGGAAGCTCTATTTTTAATTTCTTGAGGAATCTCCACACTGTTTTCCAAAGTGGCTGCACATGTGTTGGAGAGGATGTAGAGAAAGGGGAACCCTCTTACACTGTTGGTGGGAATGCAAGTAGCTACTTTCCTAAATAATTGTTACTTACATTGACATTGAACAGGTTGATTCTTCTTTAGAATGTATCCATAATTGAATATTGTCAGAAAATCTGTGTTTCTTTCTAATCTGGTGAACATGGGGAGTGATAATGCCCCCAAACAAAAGCCCATTAGAGGCTCAACTTTTCTTGAGTGTAAAGAAATCGCCAGACCAAAATGCTAGAGAGCTGTTTCTTTATACTTTGTGTCACTTGTGGGAATGGTATCTTACTTTTTACTTCAAATTCATACTTTGAATGATGACTATTGGTGTAATTCTATGAGAAATACTGGTTTTTAGAAGCAAATCTTGTCTTCTACAGCTCAGTGCTCTCTCACACTGGGTATGTTCTGATTTCATTCTTTTGCTTTTTCTGTCAGATGAGCAGGTCTCTTCCTTTCCAATTCTTACATATCTTCTTTCTTTTCTTTCCTTAGAGCACTACTCACGGCTTTCAGTTCCATGCTAAAGAACAGCAGAAACAGTGAGTATCCTTGTCATTTTCCCAATCCTAACATACTGTATCTAAAGTTCCTCCATTTTGTAGATTTTTTTTTAATTTTCATTTTGTAGATTTTTTAAGGTTATTGTTATACAGATTCATTATCTTTATGATTTTTATTCTGGTTGCCTTCATTTCCTCCATGATCTGAGCAGATGCAGCATCTGAGGCTGGTCAGAACTATAGCATGGTGTCTGAATTCATCCTCGTGGGCTTTTCCACCTTCCCACAGCATCTCCTGCCTATCCTCTTCTTGCTGTACCTGCTGATGTACCTGTTCACCCTGTTGGGGAACCTGCTCATCATGGTCACTGTGTGGAATGAGCAGAGCCTGCACACACCCATGTACCTCTTCTTATGTGCCCTGTCTACCTCCGAGATTCTGTTCACTGTTGCTGTCACACCTCGCATGCTGGTTGACATGCTCTCCAGCCACCATTCCATCAGCTTTGTGGCCTGTGCCAGTCAGATGTTCTTCTCTTTCACATTTGGCTTCACCCACTCCTTCCTGCTCATGATCATGGGCTATGACCGCTACGTGGCCATCTGCCACCCCCTGCGCTACAATGTGCTCATGAGCACCCACACCTGTGCCCGTCTGGTGTCCTGGACCTGGGCTGGTGGCTCAGTCATGGGGATGATGGTGACCCTGATAGTTTTTCGTCTCACCTTCTGTGGGTCTAATGTGATCCAACACTTTGGCTGCCACGTGTTTTCCCTCCTAAAGCTGGCCTGTGGGAAGGAGACATCTTCTGTCACCTTGGGTGTGATCCTGGTGTGTGTCACAGCTCTGATGGGATGTTTATTCCTCATCATCCTCTCCTATGTCTTCATTGTGGCTGCCATATTGAGGATCCCCTCAGCTGAAGGCAGGCACAAGACCTTCTCCACATGTGTGTCCCACCTCACTGTGGTCATTGTGCACTATGGTTTTGCCTCCATTATCTACCTCAAGCCCAAAGGCTCCCATTCTATGGACAGTAATACTCTGATGGCCACCACCTATACAGTCTTCACTCCCTTTCTCAGCCCAATCATTTTCAGCCTCAGGAATAAGGAGCTCAAGAATGCCATAAAGAAAAGTTTCCAGAGAAAATTCAGTCCCCTAAGCTCCTGATGGCCAGTTTGGTCACAAGGAAATATGATAGCAGAGCTGGGAATAGTAATGACTATCTCCATAGGACTGTCATAGAGATTTAGTATATGAGAATACTAAATAGGTATCGTGGGATGCATCCATAGGTGTTGGATGCGTGGTAGGCGTTCTTTTTCTTCCCCCTTCAATTTGTTTTCAATTTGTTCCCTCTTGCATAGCCTCTAGTGATCACCATCTCTCGTTCTTGACACCATGTGATGAAGTCCGTCCCAGTACCTATGTCTAAGAATGTGTTATTTACCTATGGGCCAGTGGGGAGCATCACAATGATGTGTCAGGCCACTGATGGCAATGGTTCTTCTTGCATGGACAAGTAGGGCAGAACTTTCCCTCCTCCACCATAAGGACAACAAGAGTAAGCAAAACGATAAATGCCACCAGCATTGGGGCTTTTCTTATTAGGCACTGTGTCCAGTGTTTTATAGGTATTATCTTTTAATTATAACATATGCACAAGAGAAAATAAACTATTTGTCTCCAAGAAGATGGCTGACTCTTTATAGTTCTCGCTGTCTTTGGAGGGGATTGACCCTAAATAAGTTTCTATGTTGATCTTAGTTGACTGAAGGATGTCTGAATGTGAAGTAAAGAGAAAGATGAAGGGAGTGAGAGGGAAAGAGCTAAGGGAGGAGATGTTCAGTGTTTGGATAAGAACATGCAGAATATTAAAACTGTGTTGCTAACTGACATCTTATGGAAATCCCTTTCCCTTTTCCCCACATTACCTTCAGTAAAACATCAAGTTCTCATTCCTGTTTCACTTGAATCTATCTAGAGGATCTGCTGGAGAGCACAGTGCTATCTCAAATGACAGAAGAGAGGTCAATGGTATGGGTACTATTATTATGCAGAGGAGAAATGCTGGTGGAGGTCACACAACACATGAATGAAGGGGGTCACATGGAATGTTAGGCCTGTCTGATCCCCATGCTGGGGGTTTGGTAAAGCATATGTCTGAGCATTTGGGAAGGAGAACTTCCTGGATCTTCCTGGATCTTCCTGGAAAACTATTACTCAAAGATGAGGCCAGGTATTAGAGCTGGAGGCAGCAGATACTTTGTAATGTTAAACCCACAGCCTCCAGTCATCTCATGGGCATACAAAGACTCTCATCAGATGGTCAGTAAACAAAGACACACAAGAAACAAAATATTAGTTTGACTATATCACAGAGAGGCAGATGTTAATGTAGATTCTTTGGCCTGGACTACCAGGAAAACAGGGATAGGGAAGAACTTGACCACAAGGAGAGATGGGGCCTCCAGCCACCATTCATCTTATTAGCATACAGAAGCTACTATTATCACTCCTGAGACAGGGGCTTAGGGGCTGTGTCTTAGGACCTGGACAAAGACCAAATGTGTTATTACATCCCAAGGATGCACATACTAATGTGAATTCTCTGGCTGGATCACCATGACAACACAAGGTAAATCCACCAAGAGAAGTGGGGCTTTTCACTTTGGCCAGAAGACACTGAACACTTCCACTGACCACGAGAAGAGATTCTCCAAGACCCAGCTCTAAATTACCTTTATTCTGGGAAGCCTTCCAGCTGCCTTGACCCCAGGGCAGAGCCCTGAATTCCCACTCTGGGCCGCTGCAGCTCCTTTCTTCCCTCCGACCCTGCTCTGACCCCAACTGGCTGAGGGCATCTAATCCAGTCCTATCTCTTCCAAGACTGGGAGTTCCTAGGCCTCAGCAGGGGCTGGGGCGCTCAGGGCAGAGAGAACA
Organism: Enhydra lutris kenyoni; assembly: GCF_002288905.1. Lineage (NCBI taxonomy): Eukaryota > Metazoa > Chordata > Mammalia > Carnivora > Mustelidae > Enhydra > Enhydra lutris. Next base: position 997,606 of record NW_019154094.1, on the reverse strand, counting down.
ATAGGGAGCCTTGGTTGTGTTGGGCTACTGGAGGAAGGAATAGAGGCTGCGGGTCCCCAGAGGCCCTCTGATGATCTTCCTGGCCTCTCCAGACTCTGAGGGCAGACCTTGCAGGTTGGTGTCCCAGGGAGGCCCTGGAGAGCAGCCTGTTGGGAAGCTGCAGCAGGGGTAAAGCACAGAGCATCCAGGAGCCTCAAGGTCTGGCCCCACACCTGCTGCTGTGTGCCACTGACAGCCTCAGGCAGGGGAGCTTCTTCTGCCCTCCCCTGCTGGCTGCTTCCTGGAAGAGATAGCCCAGGCTGAGGAGGACCAGGAGGGACAGGGTAAGTGGTGATATTTGTACAGTTGTGGGGAGCAAGACCAAAACCTGGGATGGGGACAGAGTCTAGGAGAAGGGTCATAAGATACGCTTTTAGCCTTGGGGAACTGCTGGGGTTATTCTCAGGTTGCTCACTCTGGGTCCTGGGTTCTCACACAGCCTTGTGCCCTTTGCACCTTCTAAGTCTGCATTCTTGTTTGGGGCTGATTCTGCACATCCAATGCAAAATGTTTGTACTTGCCTGGAGGACCTCCTGGTTATCAGAGCTCATGGGAGGGAGGGGATGCTACTGGCATCTGGTGAGTTGAGGCCAGCATTGCTGAAGGCTATACAATATGGCATTCTTGTGGTGCATTTGTTCCAGTTGGTGATCCAATATGGATAGATACATAATTATTAACTTAACTTAACTTATATTATATTATATTATATTTATTATATTATATTATATTATATTAGGGTTGACTGTGTTACCCATCCTTGGGTTTTGAGAAATGTATAGAAACATGTATACCCCATTACAGCATCATCCAAAGTAATTTCAGGTGCTCTATTTTTCATGGGCCCAATGGAATTATGCTTGAGTGTTTATCTGCTTTTGCTTCATTTACTTAAGATCATTTTACAGGTTCCTTTACCCGCTGTGTGTACATCAAACTCCTGCCTGGGCCCCAACAGTTGCATCCAGCCCATGTGAACTGCCCTCTTCCCAATTACAGTTCCCAAGCAGGCTTGTCCATTTCCCCACTTCAAGCAATGCTACTGAAACATCCTCTGACGTTCTCCCTTCAGACAGGTGTGAACAATCAAGATACATGCTCAGGAGATCATGTGCTGTTGCACAGAGCAGGTGAAATCCGTTCTTCTGCATTCTTGGTTCTCGCCAAGAGGCCATCAGTATTGTTTTCTCTCCATATTTCAATTAACACCAGGCACTTTCTAGTCTGGGGAAATGAATAGGTGTACAGTGAAAGTGCACGGTGGTTTTACTCTGCGCTTTCCTTGTCTAAAACCACCCTTTCCTGTGTCTGTGAAACCCCATCTGTGAGTTCTTTGCTCATATCCTTGGTTCATTTCTGCATTGAGGTTTCTCCTTCTGAATGTGTCTTACTTATTCTAGATAGTGCTTCCTGGTCAATTTTCAGCAATGCAGTTTCTTTCCCCAAATTCCACCTGCCTATTCATGGATCCTTGATATCCTTTGTTTTTGTTGTTGTTGTTGTTGTTGAACAAAATCCTCGAGGAACTTTTCTTTTCTGTTTCCTTTCCTGAGTAGTTAGCATTTTTCTCCAGAGAATGGCATCAGCACCTACAGAAGATACGCTTATGAAATTCAAATGTTCCTTTATACATAAAACACGCATATACACATTTTGTGTATTTTTTAAGTTGTTATTTCAATCTCCCTAGTTAACATATGGTGTAATACTAGTTTCAGGTGTTCGATATACTAATTCAACATTTCCACACAATACCCCGTGTTCATCACAACAAGTGTACACCTCAGTCCCCATCACCTATTTCTCCCACCCCCTACTCTCTCTCCTCTGGTAACCAAGAGTTTTTTCTCTATAGTTAAGAGTCTCTTTTCTCTATAGTTAAGAGTCACTCTCTCCCTTTTTTTTCCTTTGCTCCTTTGTCTGCTTCTTAAATTCCACATATGAGTGAAATCATATGCTATTTGTCTTTCCCTAACTGGCTTATTTCATTTAGCATAATACTCTCTAGTTCCATCATGCTGTTGCAAGCAGCAAGATTTCGTTCTTTTGATGGCTGAGTAATATTCTATCGTATATAGAAACCACATCTTCTTTATCCAACACTTGAGCTGTTCCCATAATTTAGCTATTGCAGATAATGCTGCTATAAACATCAGGGTGCATGTCTACCTTTGAATTTGTATTTTTTTGTTCTTTTGGTAAATATGTAGTAGTGCAATTGCTGGATACAGGGTAGTTCTATTTTGAACTTTTTGAGGAATCTCCATGCTGTTTTCTAGAGTGACTGTACCAGTTTGCATTCCCATCAACAGTGTAAAAGGGTTCTCCTTTCTCCATATCACCTTAATATTTGTGGTTTTGAGTTTTGGTTAAGAAGTCCTTCTTCACTCTGAAATCACAAGTTTATTCTCCTACACTCTTTCCTATTAAATTTATATTTCACTTGATGCATAAAATCCATCTATTTTGGTTGTTGTCTTGGGCAGGAATCCAGATTTGCACCACTTCATAAACCCACGAGTTTTCCAAGACAAACCAGTCAACAATCCATTTTTTCCATTTGAATTGGGCTCCCACCTTTATCACATATTGTGTTTAGAATCAAGCAGGGATATTTACTGAGATATCCAACCAGCATGATCATACACATCTGTTCCATTGTCATATTTTTTTTAATTTTATTTTTTTTCAGCATAATAGTATTCCTTGTTTTTGCACCACACCCAGTGATCCATGCAATCCATGCCCTCTCCAATACCCACCACCTGGTTCCCCCAACCTTCCACCCCCCGCCCCTTCAAAACCCTCAGATTGTTTTTCAGAGTCCATAGTCTCTCATGGTTCACCTCCCCTTCCAATTTCCCTCAACTCCCTTCTCCTCTCTAACTCC
>NW_019154094.1:985366-991677 GCF_002288905.1 Enhydra lutris kenyoni | reverse complement strand
ACAGTGTGGAGATTCCTTAAGAAATTAAAAATAGAGCTTCCCTATGACCCTGCAATTGCACTACTGGGTATTTACCCCAAAGATACAGAGGTAGTGAAAAGAAGGGCCATCTGTATCCCAATGTTCATAGCAGTAATGGCCACAATCGCCAAACGTGAAAAGAACCAAGATTCCCTTCAACAGACAAATGGATACAGATGATGTGGTCTGTATATACGATGGAGTTATTGCTCCTCCATCAGAGAGGATGAATACCCAACTTTTGTATCAACATGGACGGGACTGGAGGACACTATGTGAGTGAAACAAATCAAGCAGAGAGAGTCAATTATCATATGGTTTCACTTGTGGAGCATAAGGAATAACACAGAGGACATTGGAAGGAGAGAAGAAGTGAGTTGGGGGAAATTGGAGGGGGAGATGAGCCATGACAGTCTGTGGACTCTGAGAAACAAACTGAGGGTTTTGGAGGGGAGAGGGTGGGGAGTTGGGTGAGCCTGGTGGTGGGTATTAAGAAGGGCATGTATTGCATGGAGCACTGGGTGTGGTGCTTAAACAATGAATCTTGGAACACTGGAAAAATAAAATAAAAGTTTTAAAAATTCTGTCCTTGGAGATACTGCATATGCTTGGTTAATTCCTAGATATTTTACATCAAAGGTTTTCAAAGTGTGATATGAGGATCCCTGGGGCTCTGGAGACCCTTTTGGGAGGTCATCAGGTCCTCAATTTCCCAATAAAGGAGAGGATGTATTTTTGTCATATGTTTCAATTAAAAACCCATAGTGCCACAGGCTGAATGCAGAAACAGATATGAGCATCATCTTGTCTTCCATCCAGCCAACATTGGACAAATTTGCTAAAATGCAGAACAAAGCCACACTTCTCACTAAACGAGTTTTTAAAAATCCAGCTACTTTCCTAAAGTATTTCTTATATTAGCATGAGTTGATTGTTCCTTTAGGTTGAATCAATGGTTGATTATTGTTCTTTTTAATGTGTTAATAATGTGTGCTTATATCTGCTTGACTTATTTCATTCAGCATAATCTGCTCCAGTCCCATCCATGTTGATGCAAAAGTTGGGTATTCATCCTTTCTGATGACTGAATAATATTTTATTGTATATATGGACCACATCTTTTTTTTTTTTTTAATTTTTTTAAATTTTTATTTTTTTTTAATTTCTTTTTAGTGTTCCAGAATTCATTATTTATTCATTTAATAGTCTCAAAGAATCTCAATTTTCATTACTAATATGGTATGAATGGAGAGTTATAACTCCCTTGAACAAAAACTCTTTAGGGGACTCAATAGGTTTCTAGTGTAAAGAAATCATGAGACCAAAATGTATGAGCACTCTCTCATTACAGTTTTTCTCACTATCGGTAATGTTATTTTATGTTTCCCTTAAATTCTATCTTAAACGTTGACTATTACAAGTGTAATTCTATGGGGGATACTGTGAGTTTGGGAAGTTGATCTAGTCTTCTGCAACTTGTGTTCTTTCTGTCTTTGCTCAAATATGTCCCACCTTCATTCTTTTACGTTTCTAGGTAGATGATCACATCTCTTCCCTTCTGATCCTGATATTCCTTCTTTTGATATCTTTCCTGAAGCACCTCTCCTGGCTTTCTCTTCCCTGCTAATGAGCAGCAGAGACAGTGAGTAACTTGGCTTGTTCCTGATCCTAAAACAAGGCACTCCTAGCTTCCCACTTCATGTACTATTTGTTAATTTTGCAGTGTTTATTCTTAGTTAACTAAGAAAGTTTTAGTTGATTTCATGTTGAGAAGAAGCTTTTTAAGAATCTTTAAGATTCTTAGAAGGTCTTCTCACTGTCTGTCTCTATGACCACCTTATAGTAATATTTAACCCTTAGTGAATACTTAAAATTTGTTAGGCACCTATTAAAATCCTTATGTGATTTAACTCATTGGATCTTCCCAACAACCCCACGAAGTACATAAAACCTTCCTTTTGAGATAAAGAAAATGAAACTAAACATTTTATTTGTAGCTCTGGAGCTGTAAGTAGGAGAACCAGTAGGAACGCCAGGACTTGTAGTCCCACTCCCTAGCCTGAGCACTATTAATATTAACCATAATATTCACAGAATACAATCACTTCACATTGCCTAGCTTCCCCCATGTACCCTGCCTGCATTGTCTTCAGTTACTGGCACTCCTCTTCTTCCCATCACTTTCTATCTGATATACACCTAGGTCCTCATCTAAGAATGACCACTTGTCCCAGGTTTCCCTGACTTTTCTGGGCTGCTTCTTTCTACCTACTATGTGTACATTGTATACTCACTGTTGGTATTAAGGCACATATCACATTTTTATTAACTATTATTAATTTGTATTCATTGCAGTGGAGCACCTTTGAATTCCTCTTTGTACCTCATAGCCTAGTACAGAATAATATTCAATAAATATTGCTAAGATGTTTGAGGGTTGAAAAAAATTTTTGAGATGTGTGCTTATATCTGCTTGACTTATTTCTTTTTTTTTTATTTCTTTTCAGTGTAACAGTATTCATTGTTTTTGCACCACACCCAGTGCTCCATGCAATCTGTGCCCTAATACCCACCACCTGGTCCCCCCAACCTCCCACCCCCCGCCCCTTCAAAACCCTCAGATTGTTTTTCAGAGTCCATAGTCTCTCATGGTTCACCTCCCCTTCCAATTTCCCTCAACTCCCTTCTCCTCTCTAACTCCCCTTGTCCTCCATGCTATTTGTTATGCTCCACAAATAACTGAAACCATATGATAATTGACTCTCTCTGCTTGACTTATTTCATTCAGCATAATCTCCTCCAGTCCCATCCATGTTGATGCAAAAGTTGGGTATTCATCCTTTCTGATGACTGAATAATATTCCATTGTATATATGGACCACATCTTCTTTTTGTTTATTTTTTAAAATTTTTATTTATTTTTTTAATTTCTTTTCAGTGTTCCAGATTCATTATTTATGCACCACACCAAGGGCTCCATGTAATACGTGCCCTCCATAATACCCACCACCAGGCTCACCCAACCTCCCACTCCCCACCCCTCCAAAACCCTCAGATTGTTTTTCAGAGTCCACAGTTTCTCATGATTCATCTCCCCCTCCAATTTCCCCCAACTCCCTTCTCCTCTCCATCTCCCCATGTCCTCTGTGTTATTCCGTATGCTCCACGAATAAGTGAAACCATATGATAATTGACTCTCTGCTTGACTTGTTTCACTCAGCATAATCCCTTCCAGTTCTGTCCATGTTGATACAAAAGTTGGGTATTCATCCTTTCTGACGGAGGAGCAATACTCCATAGTATATATGGACCACATCTTCCTTATCCATTCACCCGTCGAAGGGCATCTTGGTTCCTTCCACAGTTTGGCGATTGTGGCCATTGCTGCTATGTACATTGGGATACAGATGGCCCTTCTTTTCACTACCTCTGTATCTTTGGGGTAAATACCCAGTAGTGCAATTGCAGGGTCATAGGGAATCTCTATTTTTAATTTCTTAAGGAATCTCCACACTGTTTTCCAAAATGGCTGCACCAGCTTGCATCCCCACCAAAAGTGTAAGAGGGATCCCCTTTCTTCACATCCTTTCCAACACTTGTTGTTTACTGTCTTGTTAATTTGGGGCATTCTAACTGGTGTAAGGTGGAATCTCAATGTGGCTTTGATTTGAATCTCCCTGATGGCTAGTGATGATGTACATTTTTTCATGTGTCTTTTAGCCATTTGTATGTCTTCATTGGAGAAGTGTCTGTTCATGACTTCTGCCCATTTTTTGAAATGATTATCTGTTTTGTGTGTGTTGAGTTTGAGGACCACATCTTCTTTATCCATTCGTCTGTTTAAGGGCATCTCAGCTCTTCCCGCAGTTTGGCTATTGTCGGATGTACAGTTTCACTTACCTGTGGAACATAAGGAATAGCATGAAGAACATTAGGAGAAGGAAAGGAAAAGTGAATTGGGGGAAATACCATCAACATTTTTCACAGAGCTGGAACAAATAATTCTAAAATTTGTATGGAAACAGAAAAGACCCTGAGTTACCAGGGGAATGTTGAAAAAGAAAACCAAAGCTGGGGACACCACAATGCCTGACTTCAAGGTATATTGCAAAGCTGTGATCATCAAGACAGCATAGTACTAGCACAAAAACAGACACATAGAATAATGGAACAGAATAAATAACCCAGAAATGGACCCTCAACTCTATGGTCAACTAATCTGTAACAAATCAGGCAAGAACATACAATGGGAGAAAAATGGAAAAAAGAGAATATACAATGGAAAAAAGGCACTCTCTTCAATAAATGGTGCTGGGAAAATTAGACAGTCACATGCAGAAAGATGAAACTGGACCTTGCTCTTATACCATACCCAAGATAAACTCAAAATGGATGAAAGATTTAAATGGGACACAAGAATCCATCAAAATCCTAGAATAGAACATAGGCAGTAACCTCTTCAACATTGGTCACTGTGACTTCTTTCAAGACATGTCTCTAAAGGAAAGAGAAAGAAAAGTAAAAATGAACTTTTGGGACTTCATCAAGATACAAAGCTTCTGCACAACAAAGGAAACAGTCAACAAAACTAAGAAACAACCCATGGAATGGGAGAAGATATTTGCAAATGACAGTATACATAAAAGGCTGTATCCAAGATCTCTTAAGGAACTTCTCATACTCAACACTCAGAAAACAAATAATCCAGTCAAGAAATGGGCAGAAGACATGAACAGATAATTCTCCAAAGAAGACATCCAAATGGCCAACAGACACATGAAAAAATGTTCCACACCTCTTACCATCAAGGAAATACAAATCAAAACTACCATGAGATACCACCATACATCAGTCAGAATAGCTAAAATTACATCTGTATCTTTGGGGTAAATACCCAGTAATAAGAAGGGCCATATGTACCCCAATGTTCATAGCAGCAATGTCCACAATAGCCAAAATGTGGAAAGAGCCAAGATGCCCTTGAATAGACGAGTGGATAAAGAAGATATGATCTATATATACAATGGAATATCATGCAGCCATCAGAAAGGATGATTATCCAACTTTTGCATCAATATGGATGGGACTGGAGGAGATTATGCTGAGTGAAATAAGTCAAGCAGAGAAAGTCAATTATCATATGGTTTCACTTACTTGTGGAGCATAAGGAATAACATGGAGGACATTAGGAGAAGGAAAGGAAAAGTGAATCGGGGTATATAAGAGGGGGAGAAGAAGCATGAGAGACTATGGACTCTGAGAAACAAACTGAGGGTTTTGGAGGGGAGGGAAGGAGGAGATGGGTGAGCCTGGTGGTGGGTAATAAGGAGGGTACGTGTTGCATGGACTACTGGGTGTGGTGCATAAACAATGAATCTTGGAACACTGAAAAAATAAAATAAAATTTTTAAAAAAATCAATTTTTAAAGTCACAAATAGGAATTGAACTTTAGTAGTCCAGGATTGCTGCCTAGATTGAAATAATTATGATTTTTTTTTTAGTTTATTCATGTGAACGGCCACATGATAGGTTTTCTGATGCTGAACCATGCTTGTCCTTCATAGGATAAACCATGAGCCTTCATATCCTTTCTGGTCTCAGCAGATGCAGCATCTGAGGCGGGTCAGAACTATAGCATGGTTTCTGAATTCATCCTCCTAGGCTTCTCCACCTTCCCACCACATCTCCTGCCTGCCTTCTTCCTGCTGTACCTGCTGATGTACCTGTTCACCCTGATGGGGAACCTGATCATCATGGCCACTGTCTGGAATGAGCACAGCCTGCACACACCCATGTACCTTTTCTTGTGCACCTTGTCTACCTCTGAGATTCTGTTAACTGTTACCCTCACCCCTCGCATGCTGGTAGACATGCTCTCAACCCGCCACACCATTGCCTTTGTGGCCTGTGCCAGCCAGATGTTCTTCTCCTTTACATTCGGATTCACCCACTCCTTCCTGCTCACAGTCATGGGCTATGACCGTTACGTGGCCATCAGCCACCCCCTGTGGTATAACGTGCTCATGAGCACCCACACCTGTGCCCGGCTAGTTTCCTGGTCCTGGGCTGGTGGCTCAGTCATAGGGATGATGGTAACCCTGATAGTTTTTCGTCTCACCTTCTGTGGGTCTAATGTGATCCATCACTTTGGCTGCCATGTGCTTTCCCTCCTAAAGCTGGCCTGTGGGAAGGAGACATCTTCTGTCACCTTGGGTGTGATCCTGGTGTGTGTCACAGTTCTAATGGGATGTTTATTCCTCATCATCCTCTCCTATGTCTTCATTGTGGC
>NW_019154094.1:977146-982366 GCF_002288905.1 Enhydra lutris kenyoni | reverse complement strand
TAGGTGTACAGTGAAAGTCCATGATCATTTTCCTTTGTCCTTTTCTTGTCTTAAAACCACCCTTTCCTGTGTCTATGTAACTCCTGTGAATTCTCTGCTCATGTCCTTGACTCATTTCTACATTGAGGTTTCTCCTTCTGAATGTCACTGCTTTCTTATTTCTTCTAGATAGTATCCGCTGGTCAATTTTCAGCAATGCAAGGTTCTTTTCCCAATTACCACCTGCCTATTCATGGATCCTTGATATCCTTTTGTTGTTGTTGTTGTTGTTGTTGTTGTTGTTTGTGTTGTTGTTGAACAAAATTCTTAGGGAAACTTTCATGTCTGTTTCCTTTCCTGAGCAGTTAACATTTATCTCCAGAGGACAGCATCAGCACTTACAGAAGATACGCTTATGAAATTCAAATGCTCCTTTATGAATGCATATACACATTTTGTGTATGTTTTACATTGTTATTTCAGCCCCACTAGTTAACATATAGTGTGATATTAGTTTCAGGCGTTCAATATACTTATTCAACACTTCCATACAATACCCCGTGTTCATCACAAGTGTACTCCTCAATCCCCATCACCTATTTCTCCCACCCTCTACCCCTCTCCCCTCTGGTAACCAACAGTTCTTTTCTCTATAGTTAAAAGTCTCTTTCTTGGTTAGCTTCTCACTCTCTCCCTTTTTTTCCCTTTGCTCCTTTGTTTGTTTCTTAAATTCCATATATGAGTGAAATCACATGGTATGTGTCTTTCCCTAACTGGCTTATTTCATTTAGCATAATACTCTCTACTTCCATCCATTTTGTTGCAAACAGCAAGATTTCATTCTTTTGATGGCTGAGTAATATTCCATTGTGTATAAAAACCACATCTTTGGGGCGCCTGGGTGGGTCAGTGGGTTGAGCCTTCGGCTCAAGTCATGGTCCTGGGGTCCTGGGATAGAGCCCGGCATTGGGCTCTCTGCTCAGCAGGGAGCCTGCTTCCTCCTCTTTCTCTGCCTGCCTCTCTGCCTACTTGTGATCTCTGTCAAATAAATAAATAAAATCTTTAAAAAAAAAAGAAACCACATCTTCTGTATCCAACACTTGAGCTGTTCCTATAATTTAGCTATTGCAGATAATGGGGCTATAAACATCAGGGTGCATGTATCCCTTTGAATCAGTGTTTTTGTGTTCTTTGGGTACATACGTAGTGGTGCAACTGCTGGATATAGGGTAGTCCCATTTTTAACTTTTTTAAAATTTAATTTCATTTTTTCAGTGTTCCAAGATTCATTGTTTATGCACCACACCCAGTGATCCATGCAATACGTGCCCTCCTTAATACCCACTACCAGGCTCACCCAACCCCCAACCCCCTCCCCTCCAAAACCCTCAGTTTGTTTCTCACAGTCCACAGTCTCTCATGCTTTGTCTCCCCCTCCAATTTCCCCCAATTCACTTTATCTCTCCTTCTCCCAATGTCCTCCATGTTATTCCTTATGCTCCACAAGTAAGTGAAACCATATGATAATTGACTTTCTCTACTTGACTTATTTCACTCAGCATAATCTCCTCCACTCCCATCCATGCTGATACAAAGGTTGGGTAGTCATCCTTTCTTTTCTTTTTTTTTTAAAGATTTTTTATTTTTATTTATTTGACACAGAGAGAGTTCACAAGTAGGCAGAGAGGCAGGCAGAGAGGTGGGGCAAAACAGGTTCCCTGCTGAGCAGAGATCCTGATGTGGGGCTCTATCCCAGGACCCTGAGACCATGACTCACGCTGAAGGCAGAGGCTTAATACTCTGGCACCCCGTATTCATCCTTTCTGATGGAGGCATAATACTCCATAGTATATATGCCCATATCTTCTTTATCTATTCATCTATTGAAGGGCATCTTGGCTCTTTCCACAGTTTGGTAACTGTGCCCTTTGCTGCTATGAATACTGGGGTACAGATGGCCCTTCTTTTCACTACATCTGTATCTTTGGGGTAAATACCCAATAATGCAATTGCAGGGTCATAGGGAAGCTCTATTTTTAATTTCTTAAGGAATCTCCACACTGTTCTCCAAAGTGGCCACACCAGCTTGCATTCCCACCAACAGTGTAAGAGGGTTCCCCTTTCTCCACATCTTCTTCAACACATGTTGTTTACTGTCTTGTTAATTTTTGCCATTCTAACTGGTTTAAGGTGGAATCTCAATGTGGTTTTGATTTGAATCTCCCTGATAGCTAATGATGATGAACATTTTTTCATTCAAAAAACAGATAATCACATCAAAAAATGGGCAGAAGGGGCACCTGAGTGGCTCAGTGGGTTAAAGCCTCTGCCTTCGGCTCAGGTCATGGTCCCGGCGTCCTGGGATCGAGCCCCGCATCAGGCTCTCTGCTCCATGGGGATCCTGCTTTCTCCTCTCTCTCTCTCTGCCTGCCTCTCTGCCTACTTGTGATCTCTGCCTGTCAAATAAATAAATAAAAAATCTTAAAAAAAATGGGCAGAAGACATGAAGAGACAATTCTCCATTTTTAACTTGAGGAACCTCCATGCTGTTTTCCAGAGTGGCTGCACCAGTTTGCCTTCCTACCAACAGTGTAAAAGGGTTCCCCTTTCTCCACATCACCTTAATATTTGTGCTTTTGAGTTTTGGTTAAGAAGTACTTCTTTACTCTGAAATCACAAGGTCATTCTCCTACTGCCCCCCTTTCCTATTAACTTTATATTTCACTTTATGTGTAGAATCCATCTACTTTGGGTGTTGTCTTGGGCAGGAATCCCAACACACATCCCAAATCCCAAATCCACATTTGCACCACTTCATAAAATCTCCAGTTTCCCATCACAAACCAGTCAACAATCTTCTTTTTTTTTCCATTTGACTTGTGCTCTCACCTTTATCGCATATTGGGTTTAGAATCAGGCAGAGATATTTTCTAGATATCCAACCAACATGATCCATGTATCATATATATCATACACATCTGTTCTACTGTCACACTTTTTTAAATGATTCCAAGTCTATAATGAGTCTCAATGCAGGGAGGGATATCTCTATCTCTCTTGTGTACTCCATTTTTAGGAGACCACTGTAACTTTTCACTGACTTTATTTTTCAGAAAGAAATTTAAGATAGGTTCTGAAATTAAACTTCTTAAATTGTAAATACAGTTTTGCTGAATATAACTTGGGGAAGAACTGACATAATTGCTATATTAGCTCATCCCATCCAAGAGAGCACAGTGGTTTCCATATTTCCATGTATCCAGACCATCTTCTACATATATATCTATCTGTGGCTGAAATTTCTGTCCTTGGACATACAGCATTCCTTGGTTAATTCCTAGATATTTTAAACCAGAGGTTTTTAAAGTGTGATATGAGGATCCCTGGGGCCCTGGAGACCCTTACCGGGGGGGGGGCATCAGGTCCTCAATTTTCCAATAAAGGGGAGGATGCATTTTTGTCATAAGTTTCAACTAAAACCACATAGTGCCACAGGCTGAATGCAGAAACAGATAGGAGCATCATCTTGTCTTCTATCCAGCCAGCATTGGACAAATTTGCTAAAATGCAGAACAAAGCCACACTTCTCACTAAACGAGTTTTTAAAAATCCAGCTACTTTCCTAAAGTGTTTCTTATATTAACATGAGTAGATCGTTCCTTTATGTTGAATCAAAGGTTGATTATTATTCTTTTATATGTGTTAATAACTAAATATTCTCAAAGAATCTCAGTTTTATTTACTAATATGGTAAGAAAGGAGAGTTATAACTCCCTTAAACAAAAGCCCTCTAGGGGACTTAATAGGTTTCTAGGGTAAAGAAATCATGAGGCCAAAATGTATGAGCACTCTCTCATTATAGTTTGTCTCACTATCGGTAATGTTATCTTATGTTTTCCTTAAAGTCTATCTTTAATGTGATTATTATGGGTGTAATTCTGTGGGAAATACTGTGAGTTTGGGAAGTTGATCTAGTCTTCTGCAACTTGTGTTCTTTCTGTCTTTGCTCAAATATATTCCATCTTCATTCTTTTACCTTTCTAGGTAGATGACCACATCTCTTCCTTTCTAATCCTGATACTCCTTCTTTTGATATCTTTCCTGAAGCACCTCTCCTGGTTTTTTGTTCCCGGTAATGAGTCACAGAGATAGTGAGTAACTTTGACTTGTTCCTGATCCTAAAACGAAACGCTCCTAGCTTCCCATTTCATATAGTATTTGCTAGTTTTGCAGTATATATTCTTAGTTAACTAAGAAAGTCCTAGTCGATATTATGTTGAGAAGCTTTTTAAAAATCTTTAATATTTGTGTATATATCATTATGTTGTCTATCTAAAATAACACAATGTATGTATCAACTGTATATCAATTTTTAAAGTCATAAATAGGAATTGAACTTTAGTAATCCTGGGCTGTTGCCTAGATTGATATAATTATATGACATTTCCTTTTTAGTTTATTCATGTGGCTAACCACATGATAGATTTTCTGATGCTGAACTACACTTCTTCTTCATGGAATGAACCATGTACATTCATTCCCTTTCTGGTCTCAACAGATGCAGCATCTGAGCCTGGTCAGAACTATAGCATGGTGTATGAATTCATCATCGTTGGCTTCTCCAACTTCCCACAGCATCTCCTGCCTGCATTCTTCCTGCTGTTCCTGCTCATGTACCTATTCACGTTGCTGGGGAACCTGCTCATCATGGCCACTGTCAGGAGTGAGCACAGCCTGCACACGCCCATGTACCTCTTCCTGTGTGCACTGTCCATCTCCGAGATCCTCTACACCTTGGCCATTACCCCACGCCTGCTGGCCGACCTGCTCTCCACCCGCCGCACCATCACCTTTGTGGCCTGTGCCAGCCAGATGTTCTTCTCCTTTACATTTGGCTTCACCCACTCCTTCCTGCTCACCGTCATGGGCTATGACCGTTACGTGGCCATCAGCCACCCCCTGTGGTATAACGTGCTCATGAGCACTCGCACCTGTGCTCATCTGGTGTCCTTGTCCTGGGCTGGTGGCTCAGTCATGGGGATGATGGTGACTCTGATAGTTTTCCACCTCACCTTCTGTGGGTCTAATGAGATCCATCATTATGGCTGCCATGCCCTTTCCCTCCTAAAGTTGGCCTGTGGGAAGGAGACATCCTCTGTCACCTTGGGTGTGATCCTGGTGTGTGTTACAGTTTTGATGGGATGTTTATTTCTCATCATCCTCTCCTATGTCTTCATTGTG
>NW_019154094.1:969410-974146 GCF_002288905.1 Enhydra lutris kenyoni | reverse complement strand
GTGGAAAGAACCAAGATGCCCTTCAACGGACGAATGGATAAGGAAGATGTGGTCCATATACACTATGGAGTATTATGCCTCCATCAGAAAGGATGAATACCCAACTTTTGTAGCGACATGGACGGGACTGGAAGAGATTATGCTGAGTGAAATAAGTCAAGCAGAGAGAGTCAATTATCATATGGTTTCACTTATTTGTGCAGCCTAACAAATAGCATGGAGGACAAGGGGAGATGGAGAGGAGAAGGGAGTTGAGGGAAATTGGAAAGGGAGGTGAACCATGAGAGACTATGGACTCTAAAAAACAATCTGAGGGTTTTGAAGGGGGAAGGGTGGGAGGTTGGGGGAACCAGGTGGTGGGTATTGGAGAGGGCAAAGATTGCATGGAGCACTGAGTGTGGTGCAAAAACAATGAATACTGTTATGCTGAAAATAAATTTTTAAATAAAATGTTTTAATTAATAAATAAATAAATAAATAAGAAGAGATCCCGAATTGCTAAGGAAATGTTGAACAAGAAAAACAAAACTGGGGGCATCATGTTACCTGATTTCAAGCTTTACTACAAAGCTGTGATCATCAAGACAGCATGGTACTGGCATAAAAACAGATACATAGACCAGTGGAACAGAGTAGAGAGCCCAGATATGGACCCTCAACTCTATGGTCAAATAATCTTTGACAAAGCAGGAAAAAATATACAGTGGAAAAAAGACAGTCTCTTCAATAAATGGTGCTGGTTAAACTGGACAGCTATATGTAGAAGAATGAAACTCAACCATTCTCTTACACTGTACACAAAGATAAACTCAAAATGGATGAAAGACCTCAACGTGAGACAGGAATCCATCAGAATCCTAGAGGAGAACATAGGCAGTAATCTCTTTGATATCAGCCACAGCAACTTCTTTCAAGATATGTCTCCAAAGGCAAAGGAAACAAAAGCGAAAATGAACTTATGGGACTTCATCAAGATCAAAAGCTTCTGCACAGCAAAGGAAACAGTCAACAAAACAAAGAGGCAACCCACGGAATGGGAGAAGATATTTGCAAATGACAGTACAGACATCATTAGTTTTTGATGCAGTGTTCCAAGAATCATTGTTTATGTACAGCACCCAGTGCTCCATACAGTACGTGCCCTCTTTAATACCCACCACCAAGCTAACCCATCCCCCCAACCCCCTCCCCTCTAAAACCCTCAGTTTGCTTTCTCAGAGTCCATAGTCTTTTGTGGTTCATCTCCCCCTCCGATTTCCCCCAATGTTATCTGACATCTTAAGGAAGTCATCCTTTTCACCCACATTACCTTCAGTACAACAGCAAGTTCTCATTCCTGTGTTTCCTTGAGTCTATCTGGGGGATGTGTTGTAGGCACAATGTTATACCAAGATGGCACAAGGAGAGGCCAGGATACAGGTACTCCTAATATGTAGATGAGAAATGTTGGTGGAGGTCATACAACACTTGAATGAAGGAGTCATGTAGAAGTCTGTCTGACTCCCATGCTGGGGTTTGAGAAGCATATATCTGAGGATCCAGGGAACAGTCCTTCCATTGGTATAAATTCTTACCAAAAGCTATGTCCAATATTTGGGCTGGTGGAGGAAGTTATTTTTTATAATATTAAACATAAGATGGTTATCACATAGGAGTGCCTGCTGCTTGCCAAATGTTGTGGGAAGGATTTCCTGTGCATTCACTTTTCTAAGTCTCAAAATAAATTGTTATTTTTGCACATTTAGATATGACCCACATCTATTACTATTCACATTTTTTAAATGCAGGAGAAATTAGAGAGGTAGAGGAACCATGACAGATTGTGGACCTCAGGAAAAAACTGCGGGTTTCAGAGGGGAGGGGGTGTGAGGGATTGGATACTAGGGTGATGGGTATAGAGGAGGGTACATGTTGTGATGAGAACTGGGTGTTATATGCAACTAATGAGTCGTTGAACACTACATCAAAAACTAATGATGTGCTATACAGTGGCTAACTGAAAATAATAAAAAAAAGAAATTCCAAAAACTTTAGAAATTGTTGTCATATTCTGAAAAAGTAAACTTCAAAGAGAAACTTATAACTCATTGGTTGTCTCAATAATTTCCTGCTTTAGAAATAATATTAAAATTGAATGTCTCCCATTCCGTGGGTTGTCCCTTTGTTTTGTTGCCTGGTTTTTTGTTTGTTTGTTTGCGTTTCGTTTGTCGGTTTGTTTGTTTGTTTTGCTGTGCAGAAGCTTTTGGTCTTGATGAAGTCTCAAAAGTTCATTTTCTTTTTTGTTTCCTTTGCCTTTGGAGACGTGTGTTGAAAGAAGTTGCTGTAGCCAATGTCAAAGAGGTTACTGCCTATGTTCTCCTCTAGGATTTTGATAGATTCCTGCCTCACATTGAGATCTTTCATCCATTTCAGGTTTATCTTCACAAATGACACTACAGACAAAGGGCTGATATCCAAGATCTATAAAGAACTCCTCAAACTCAATACCCAAAAAACAGATAATTAAGTCAAAAAATGGGCAGAAGACATGAACAGACACTTCTCCAAAGAAGACATACAGATGGCTAACAGACACATGAAAATATGTTCATTATCATTAGCCATCAGGGAGATTCAAATCAAAACCACATTGAGATACCACCTTATACCAGTTAGAATGGCCAAAATTAACAGGACAGTAAACAAGTGTTGGAGAGGATGAGTTGGAGGGGAATGCTCTTACCCTGTTGGTTGGAATGTAAAATGGTGTAGCCACTCTGGAAAAGAGTGTGGAGATTCCTTAAGAAATTAAAAATAGAGCTACCCTATGACCCTGCAATTGCACTATTGGGTATTTACGCCAAAGATACAGATGTAGTGAAAAGAAGGGCCATCTGTACTCCAATGTTCATAGCAGCAATAGCCACAATTGCCAAATTGTGGAAAGAGCCAAGATGCCCTTCAACAGATGAATGGTTAAGAAGATATAGTCCATATATACCATGGAGTATTATGCCTCCATCAGAAAGAATGAATACCCAACTTTTGTATCAATGTGGACGGAACTGGAGGAAATTATGCTGAGTGAAATAAGTCAAACAGAGAAAGTCGATTATCATATGGTTTCACTTACTTATGGAGTATAAGGTATAACGTGGAGGACATTAGAAGGAAAGGAAAAGTGAATTGGGGGAAATCGGAGGGAGAGATGAGGCATGAGAGACTGTGGACAAACAAACTGAGGGTTTTGGAGGGGAGGGGGATGGGGGATGGGCAAGCCTGGTGGTGGGTATTAAGGAGGACACGTATTGCATGGAGCACTGGATGTGGTGCATAAACAATGAGTCTTCGAACACTGAAAAAATAAAATAAAATAATAAAATAATAAAAATAGAAATAATATTAAAACTGAAAGATTGCTGTTTCTAAACAATATAAATACATTAAAAATTGCTCTGTTAAGTCAGAGGAAGACCATCAGCACCTTTTTCTTTTCCCTCATGTATACTGCAAAAATAAAAGCCTTTGATACTGAAAAATAAGACTATCCAATGAAAAAATGAGAGTCTCTTCAACAAATGATGTTAGTAAAATTGGACAGCCCCATGCAGAAGAATGAAACTGGACCATTTTATTACACTATACACCAAAATAGACTCAAAATGGATGATAGACCTAAATATGAGATAAGAATCCATCAAAATCCTGGTGGAGAACAGAGACAGAAACCTCTGTGACCTAGGCCACAGCAACTTCTTGCTAGACACATCTCCAAAGACAAGGGAAACAAAATAAAAAATGAACCATTAGAACTTCATCAAGATAAAATCTTTTCACAGGAAAGGAAACAGCCAACAAAACCAAAAAGATAAACAACAGAATGGGAGAAGATATTTGCAAATGTCTTATCAGATAAAGGGCTGGTATCCAAAATCTATAAAGAACTTACCAAAGTCAACACCCAAAGAACAAACAATCCAATCGAGAAATGGGCAGAAGACATGAACAGAAGTTTCTCCAAAGAAGACATCCAAATGGCCAACAAACATATGAAAAAATGCTCAACATCACTCAGCATCAGGGAAATGTAAATCAAAACCACAGTAAGATAGATAGAATGTCACGTTGGTCAGAATGGCTAAAATTAACATATCAGGAAATGACAGACATTGGTGAGGATGTGGAGAAAGGGGAACCCCCTTGCACTTTTGGTAGGAATGCAAAATGGTGCAGCCACTTTGGAAAACAGTATGGAGTTTCTTCAATAAGTTAAAAATAGAGCTACCCCACAACCCACCAATTGCACTACTAGGTATTTATCCAATGGATACAAACATAGTGATTTGAAGGGTCACCTGCACCCCAATGTTTATAGCAGCATTGTCTACAATAGCCAAGCAGAGGAAGACAATTATCATATGATGTGGAATTCAAGGGAAAAAAAAAAAGAGGAGCATAGGGGAAGGGAGGGAAAAATAAGACAAAATCAGATAGGGAGACAAACCATAAGATACTCTTAATCATAGGAAACAAACTGAGGGTTGCTGGAGGGGCGAGGGTGAGGGGATGGGATAATTGGGTGATGGGCAGTAAGGAGGGCACGTGATGTAACGAGCACTGAATATTTTATAAGAGTGATGTACCATGTACTGCTGAACTCTACATCTAAACTAATAAAACACTCTATGTTTAAAAAACAAAAGAAATTCTGAAAATGCAAATCTGAGAGATGATTTGTGCCCAGCCACACTGCCCTG
>NW_019154094.1:959443-966410 GCF_002288905.1 Enhydra lutris kenyoni | reverse complement strand
GTCCTTCTAAAAGGGGGCAGGAGGGGTCAGACACAGAGAGAAGTAGGTGATATGACACTGGAAGGAGGGATTGGAGTAGCTGAGTCAGGAACCTTGAGCCAAGGAATGCCTCTGCCTCTGGCAGCTGGGAAAGTAGGGGACAGAACCTCCCCTGGATCCCCTGAAGGACGCAGCCCTGTTCACACCTTGACTCACAGCTGGTGACCCTGATTTTGGCTTCTGGCCTCCAGCATAGAGGAGGATAGATGTGTGTGGTTTTAAGTCACTAGGTTTATGTGCTTTGTTACAGCAGCCCTAGAAAACTGACTCATGGAATGGCATCCTGTCATTCTATGTGATTTGTTTCGTGACAGAATTTTTTTCAAGCCAGATCCTTGGGCTATTCTCTATGGAGAAGACTTAGGGCATTGCGATCACTCATGAGAAGGGTTGAGTACCCTTGGAAGTCCATCAGCAAAGGTGAAGGATCCTGATAGCCCGGCTGCAGGATTTGCTCATTGGCAGCAAGGCCCTTGGGGAGTGTCGTGAAGACACACATGCTATGAAGTTATAGGGTACGCAGCTCAGGGACTATGGTCTACACCCAACAAACCTACTCAGCAGAGTAGGAACTGGAGGACACCAGGAACTTTCTCCATATTGGTGTGGGCCGTGTGAGCTTGTAAGAGATGCTAAAACTCCTGTGAGATGGGACCTCTGCATTACAATAAGGGTACCTGAACATGTACATCATCAGAGAGAACGATGAGTTGCAGGGGGCCTGACCTGGTGGAAATAGTTACACAAAGGAAAAACCACCAGGGATCCGGAGATCTGGAACTCATCTCTTTAGATGGAAAGATGACATTTTTATAAGCCTTCTTTTTCTTTTGGATTTGTGGATGTCAGAATTCTCCAGAGAACTACCAGGATGAATGTGTATTCATATCTGTGTGTTATATACATACAGGTATATATATATATATATATATATATATATATATATATATCATATAACACATGTAATAATGTTATAGTATGTTTGAATTCATCTTTTTACTGCTTGCTTTTATTTTTTAAAAATCCACAATCTCGTGGCACATGTAACATTTTTTCCTTGGTACTAGAATAATAGTCTTGCAGCTAAAGACTAAGTAGCTCCAACTACTAAGCTAAAGAGATACGATACGTAATTTCATTTACAAGTTATAATGCCTCTCTCTTTTGGCACTAATTTTAAAAACAAAGATAAAAACTTTGAAATAATACCAAAAAGGAAAAGCTTGCTTGGCTTGTAGTAGGAGTTTATTAAATATTTGTTAATTGAGTAAAAAAACTCAAGGTAGAAAGTAAATAATGTCCCTGTGCAGTTACAATCTACTATAGATTATAATACATTATGTTATACTGTTGCATTTTATATAATGTAATGTGTCTGGATCCAGCTGCAAGCTAGACTGAGAGTTCTTTTAGGGTTACAGCAGTGCTCTCTTTGGGTTCCAGGATTCAGACCAAGTTCCTTAACTAGGGCTCAGTGAAGATGTGATGGATGGAGGAAGTAGGGAGAGAGCATGAGAGGCAAGAAGGGAGGGATGACTGGAAAAAAAGAAGTGGGGGAGGACCTGAGGAAGAGAGAGAGGAAGGAAAAAGAGAGAAAGATCAACAAGAGAGGAAGGGGCATTTCCAGGGCCCCTTTCACCCTCCTTGAACTTGGAGAAGCTGGCATCCTGCATCCCAGACTCTGGGGAAAGACCTCTGGGAATCCATCACAGGGGAGGGCACCAGGGAGATAAAGCTCCCACCTGGCTTACAGCTGGCCCCGGCTCACCACTGGCCCTGCACGCGGCAGGATGCACAGCCCCAGTCCCGGCTGCAAACAGGGCATCACAGGCAGCAGTCTGCAAAAGCAAGGCAAGAGGAATGCTCTTTCCAGCAATGTTTTCCAGGAACAGGTGGCAGGAGCCAGGGGAGCTAGAAGGGAGAAATTTTGCGGACCATGGAAAGCCAAAGCAGAGGGAGGATCTGGTTGGAGGAAGGAGGCTGGGAGAGCGATGGGGTGGAGTGGGGTTATAGTCCCAGCAACCTGGTCCCACACTGAGTCCATCTACTGCCCACACTGCCTCCTTCCCCGCAAAGCCTGGACCCACAGCAGTCAGGCATGCCAGGGTCCATTCCCAGGCACGAAGTGTTCTCTGTACCAGGGGTGCGGAGAATGGTGTTGAGCCAGAAGGGTGGCACTGGGTTTGTCACCATGTATGTGTGTTCATTTGTACAATGTTGTGTGTGCTTCTGTGGGCACTGTTTGTTTATGTGCACTTGTGTTTGTCCATATTCATTTCCTGTGGCTGCTGTGACAAGTCCCACAACCAGGTGGCTTTAAACAACAGAAATTTATTCTCTCACAGTTCTGGAGGCTAGAGTCTAAAACCAAGGTATTGGCAGGGTCAGGTCATGCTCCCTCCAAAGGCTCTAGGGGATAATCTTTCCTAATCTCTTTGAGCTTCTGGTGGCCTGAGGCATGCCTCTGTCTTTACAAAGCCTGCTTCCGTCTGTGTGTCCCCTCCTATTCCTGTGAGGACACCAGTCATTGGATTTAGGACCCACCTTTATCCAGAATGATCTCACCTTGATCCTTACCTTGATTACATCTGCAAAGACCCTATTTCCAAATAAGGTGACGTTCCGACATTCCAGTGGACGTGAATTGGAGGGGGATGTTATTCAACCCACCATGGTACCCTTGTTTGCATGTCTCTGGCTTATCTCAGTCCTGTACAAGCTCCAGTCACCTGGTTCATGCTCAGTAGAGGGGTGCAGAATGAGCAACAGTGTCTCTGTTCCTGGCTGAGTGTCTCCTGGGGTTCACTGCCGGTGTGTATTTCAGAACCTGTGTATCTATGTGGCAGTGCTCAGCTCTGTCTGCGTATACTCCTGGGAGCCCAGTCTTGAGTCTCTGACACAGGTACATAAGCAGAGAGAGCTGAATGAGTAGAATAGTGTCCCCTTGAGGAGGAAGGAAGGGCACAGGGTCAGGATGTGGGGCCAGCCCGAGTGTGCCCTGGCTTGGGGTTCTGGCTGAGAGCCCATAGCTAGGATGAGGGCCTGGCCTTTCTCCTTCCTTAAATCATACCTGGACAGGTCACTTGGAGACCCCCCTCCCATGGAGAGCATTGCACAGTGGCTGTTCCGGGAAGGATGACAGAACAAGTGCCAGACAGATACACAGAGCCAAGAGAGACCCCCTTTTTAGTACCATTTGTACATTTTGAAGCACATACGTTGGCTTGTTTGTAGCCAAGAAAGGGGAAGAGGTGGGTTGCCCAAGGGAGTAGGAGTATGTGCTAGGGTGGGGGCATTCACAGTATAGACATAGGGTGCCCCAGAATAGGGGTTGGCACCAATATGCATTACCTGGAAGAGAAGAGTGAGTGACAGCCAGCTCAAAGACGATGATAAAAATTGACCACAATGCCAGCTAGCATTCCTTGAGAACTTTCTCTGTGCTAATCACTTGGCATCCAATCCCCACAGAGAACCCATGAGGGCAGTTCTCTGGTTATCCCAACACATGGTGAGGATCCAGGATTTGAAGTGGGTTGGAATGACTCCCCAAGGTGCATGTGTCTCAGAGGATGGACTCTGGAAGCCAGTGTAGATTTGGAGTCAAAGGGGGAGGTGGGCAGGCACAGTTCACCAGGAGACAGGTAATGAGACCAGAGCCAAGGCTAGCCATGGCACAGAGAGGCTGGGAGTAGGGGCCAGAGAGGTGGCCAAGGGATGAGGTAGAGAAGGGAGTTGAGACAGGTACCCCTGGAATTGTTGGGCTGCCCCATGCCCCTGTAGCCCAATGCTGCTTTCCTGCATGAGGGACCCCATTCTGACACTCAGCCCAATTGTCCATTTTCCACCAGATTCTGGGTCCTCCAAGCACTGGCTCACCGTGGTTCTGAGATGACACTTAATAACAATCTTCCAGGGGAGGGAGTGGGGAGGATGGAAGCAGGATTGTAATATGGGGGTGAGCTCTGCTCCTGGGTAAATACTTCAAAGCTTGTCATCAAATGTACCCAATATATGTATATGATAGATATGTGTGTCTTAGATATATATGCATGTATCATTGAGATATATATGTATCAATGATACAGGTATAAATATGAATATATATATGTGTGTGTATATATATATATACTTCTTTTCTAATTTTTCACCCAAAGCTATGGTTTAAGAGCCATCCACATTGCTGTGTGGATATCAGATTTGTTTCTT
The DNA here is from genome assembly GCF_002288905.1 of Enhydra lutris kenyoni. Lineage (NCBI taxonomy): Eukaryota > Metazoa > Chordata > Mammalia > Carnivora > Mustelidae > Enhydra > Enhydra lutris. The sequence goes on along the minus strand of NW_019154094.1, from coordinate 962,162 downwards.
TCTTACATGTTGTTTAGAGCTTCATGGTTCAGGCTCACCACATGTTACTTCTTCACGCCCCAGGTTGTGGGGGTCTCTCAGACTGCCCCCCAACTCTCCGCCATCACAGACAATGCTGCAATGAATGGCCTTGACCACGTCCCTTCACTGAGCTCTGTGGGAGTTTCAGATGGAGACCTAGGAGCAGTGATTTTGGGACTTCAGGTAAGTGTCCCCTTAATTTGGCCATGAACCACCAAGTACCACAAGAGTCACTGTAGTCCACTTATCTCACATCTGGGACAACACAGAGCAAATCCAACTTTCTAAGTCTTGCTGCTCCAACAGGTGGGAGGGGATGCCTGTATTCATTGTGTTCACAGAGTGTTGCTGTTTCATTTATTTATTTATTTTTATGGTGTGACTCTTTTTTTTTTTATTTTGTTTATTCGGTGTTCCAAGGGTCATTGTTTTTGCACCATACCCAGTGCTCAAAGCAATACATGCCCTCCTTAATACCCACCACTAGGTTCACCTAACACCCCACCCCCCTACCCTCCAAAACCCTCAGTTTGTATCAAATGGGGAGATGAACCATGAGAGTGTTGCAGTTTTAAATTGAATTCCTCTAGTTGCTAATCAGCTGCTCATGTCTTTGCTGCTTGCCTATTGCATTTCCTCAGCTGCAAATCTCCCGTGCCCCTCTGTTGCCCTCTTTCTATCATGATCCTGTCTTTTTTCTCCTTGGTTTTCTCATTTATCTTTTTTGTCATTGTAGATTCTAGATACTGCTCTATCAGTGGATTTTTTTTTCAGTCTGACTGAAGTATACATAATATACAAAAATCTGCATATATTTAATGTATACATTTTTATGAGTTTGGACATACGTGCCCATAATTGTGATACCATCGCCACAATCAAGGTAATAAATGTATCATCAGCTCCAAATGATACCTTGTGTCCCCTTCCTCTGTGGGTGTGTGTGTTAATAACATTAAAGAAATCTATCATCTTAGCAAGTTCTTTTTATTGAAATATATGCAACTAATGAATCATTGAACACTACATCAAAAACTAATGATGTACCTTATGTGGCTAAATTGATGAAATGAATGAATGAATATATAACATATATTATATATAATATAAAAATAAAAATGAAATATATTGACAGATAACTTGTATCAATTTAAGGTGTACAACATGCTGAGTTGGTATGCTTATATATTGTATATGACTGCCCTTGGAGTGATAGTTAGCACCTCTATCAGGTCACATAATAATTACTTCTTTTTAGTGTTAGGAATAATGAGGATCTAATCTCTTAGCAAGTTTGATGATTATAATTCAATATTGTTGTCTATATTCTTAAGAAGTTTTTAATTGCACACTATCATATTGTTAAGTATAGGCTCGGTTGTACAGCAAATAACTTCCTGTTCTCTGTCATCTGTTAACTTTATCCATGATGCTCTTTGTTAATAATGATTCATAAATCTGATGTAAAATTTTTTATTTAAGGTTTGTGCTTTTTTTTCTGTTTAAGGAACTTCTTTTCTGTTCTTAGAGCACAAAGATCCTGTTACACTTTCTCTCATTTGCTCTGTTTTTATCTGTCACAATTATGTTACTAATCTATCTTGATTCTTTTTTCATTGGGATAGTGAGAGTCTAGTTTTGGTTTTTGTTTGTACAGAGAGATACTTTCCTCAACAGCATCCCTTAAACAATTCATTTCTTTCTAAAAGATCTGTGGTGTGACCTTAACCATATACAAATGGCCAACTCTGTTTTGGAGGTCTGCATTCGGAACCACTGGTCATCGGTCTGCCCTTGCACTAATCCTACCCTGCTTTGTTTCCAAGACTCTGTAGAATGTCTCTGTGTCTCAGAAGGCAATTACCCCACCCCTCCACCACCTTTCACTCTTCATTTCAAGACCGCCTCCGCGATTCATGGGTCTTAATTTTTTTCATAAACATTTTGAAATAAGTTTATTATCATCTTTCTCAAGAAATCCAGCTGGATAGTTCTGCAAAGATTACATTGCATGCATGAATTAAATTGGGGGGGGAAATGAACATCTTTCTTATATTGTCTTTTCTTTTCACCCATTTATGCATATGATCTGTCATGTTTTTTATCTGATAGAGGTTTAATTTTTCCCCATGCAGCTCTTGTGTGTTCTTGTTTAAAGTAATTCCTAGATTGTGACAGGTTTTGTGCAACAGTGAGTGATATCTTATTTTGCAATGTTTAATTATTAACAAATTTTAAACTTATGAAAAAGTCACAAAAATAATACAGAAAATTCTTATCCTCCCCTCATGAATTCCCTCTAACAGCAGGATCTTACAGAACCCCACGACAATGAGCAGACCCAGGAAATGACTGTTGGTGTATATAACTATAGAGCAAGCAACAGATCTTTTTTTTAATTTTTTTAATTTCTTTTCAGCATAACAGTATTCATTGTTTTTGTACCATACCCAGTGCTCCATGCAATCTGTGCCCTCTCTAATACCCACCACCTGGTTCCCCCAACCTCCCACCCCTCCCCCTTCGAAACTCTCAGATTGTTTTTCAGAGTCCATAGTCTCTCATGGTTCACCTCCCTTTCCAATTTCCCTCAACTTCCTTCTCCTCTCTAACTCCCCTTGTCCTCCACGCTATTTCACAAATAAGTGAAGCCATATGATAATTGACTCTCTCTGCTTGACTTATTTCACTTAGCATA
>NW_019154094.1:948543-956443 GCF_002288905.1 Enhydra lutris kenyoni | reverse complement strand
TCCCAGCACCATTTATTGAAGAGACTGTCTTTTTTCCACTGTATATTTTTTCCTGTTTTGTCGAAGATTATTTGACCATAGAGTGAAGGTCCATATCTGGGCTCTCTACTCTGTTCCACTGGTCTATGTGTCTGTTTTTATGCCAATACCATGCTGTCTTGGTGATCACAGCTTTGTAGTAAAGCTTGAAATCAGGTAACATGATGCCCCCAGTTTTATTTTTGTTTTTCAACATTTCGGGGTCTCTTCTGGTTCCATACAAATTTCTGGATTATTTGCTCCAGCTCTTTGAAAAATACTGGTGGAATTTTGATTAGAAAGGCATTAAAAGAATAGATTGCTCTAGGCAGTATAGACATTTTAACAATGTTTATTCTTCCCATCCAAGAGCATGGAATGGTCTTCCATCTTTTTGTGTCTTCTTCAATTTCTTTCATGAGTGTTCTGTAGTTCCTCGAGTACAGATCCTTTACCTCTTTGGTTAGGTTTATTCCCAGGTATCATATGGTTCTTGGTGCTATAGTAAATGGAATCGATTCTCTAATTTCCCTTTCTGTATTTTCATTGTTACTGTATAAGAAAGCCACTGATTTCTGTACATTGACTTTGTATCCTGCCATGTTACTGAATTGTTGTATGAGTTCTAGTAGTTTGGAGGTGGAGTCTTTTGGGTTTTCCATATAAAGAATCATGTCATCTGCGAAGAGAGAGTTTGACTTCTTCATTGCCAATTTGGATACCTTTTATTTCTCTTTGTTGTCTGATTGCTGGCAAGCAACAGATCTTACTAGAATTTTTCTGGCTCTCCATTCATATCCTTTTTCTATCCCAGCACATAATCCATTTCATTTAGTTATTTCAACTTTTCATTATCATGCACTTCTTAGTTTCTTAATTTTCCTTTTAGCCTGAAGATTAATGAGTGGTATGTAATGGTGGCAATGTCAAATGGTTCAACCTAACATTTACATTGTAAGTATTTGGGAATTTTGAGGTATCCTCTTATTAAGTTCTAGTTTCATTGTCAAATCGTCAGATACCTGTGTCTTTGTGATACTGGTACTTGGGAATGTACCTGCACTTCCTTTAGCCTCACACAGGGTTCTTTTTCGTGATAATTACATGCTCTTGGTGTTTGGGGTCTTGTTTTCTTTTTTTTTTTTTTTTTTATTAACATATAATGTATTATTAGCCCCAGGGATACAGATCTGTGAATCGCCAGGTTTACACACTTCACAGCACTCACCATAGCACATACCTTCCCCAATGTCCATAACCCAATCTTGTTTTCTTTTTGTTTCTTTCTTTGTTTTTGGTATAGGAAACAGGAATATACATGTGTCTTTGTGTATTTGTACAGATTAAATATACATATACAAGTATATATTAGCTATGTACATTAATATATATAAAAGCTCAATATTAAATAATGTGACAGAATTAAGTCCTAAGACACCAGTAATTACAAAAGAGGAAAATGTATTAAATACCCAATTAAAAGAGAGATACAATCATAGGTTGCTACATTTTAAGAGAATCTGATTCTGGTCATGCATGCGTGTCCTCACTTTTAACTTCTCCAATGTTCATTATCTATTCCATGCCCCACAATAAGTACATTATATGTATAAACTTATTTAATCCTTATAACAACTTTGTCAGCTAGATATTATTATAATCAACTTCCTTTTAGGGGTGAGGAAACTAAAGCTCAAAAAAATTAAGGAACCAACTCAATGTTGTTGCTGTTGGTATAGTTGTTGGAAGCACTGTTTCAAAACAGCTTCTCAAATTTATTTAACTCATGTGGATAACATGGTAGAGTTTTGTCTAAAAAAGAAAAAAAGCCACCGTGTAACACTTGCTAAGCCTTGCAAACAGCTCAGAGTTGATGCAGCAAACTGGGGATAATGATGGCGAGATCTGCATTAACCTTTCAGAGATGGAATTCCAACCAGCACCAGAATGTTCCAATTTTTTTCCTTTTTTTTTAATTTTTAATTTTATTTTTTATAAACATATAATATCTTTTTATCCCCAGGGGTACAGGTCTGTGAATCGCCAGGTTTACACACTTCACGGCACTCACCATACAACTTCCCCTCCCCAAGGTCCATAACCCCCCCCCCACCCCCCCTCCCCCAATTAACCCTCAGTTTGTTTTGTGAGATTAAGAGTCACTTATGGTTTGTCTCCCTCCCAATCCCATCTTGTTTCATTTACTCTTCTCCTACCCCCTTAACCCCCCATGTTGCATCTCCTCTCCCTCATATCAGGGAGATCATATGATAGTTGTCTTTCTCCGATTGACTTATTTCACTAAGCATGATACCCTCTAGTTCCATCCACGTCGTCGCAAATGGCAAGATTTCATTTCTTTTGATGGCTGCATAGTATTCCATTGTGTATATAGAATGTTCCAATTTGAACATTTTTATTGGAGAGCCCCACACAATAACTTTGGTTTAAAAAGAAGACTGAATTGTTGCTTTTTTTCTTTAATTTTCCATTCGTACTTAGAAATATGGTTGGAGGCACTGACAAGCTCTGAAGAGAGACTCAACCCAGGTGTGGCTGAATAGAGACCCTGAGCTCCTTCCACTGAGATTTTAAAATAGTAGCTATTATTATTATTACTATTACTATTGTCATCATTTCCTGAATTTTTACTATGTGCCAGGCCCTGCACTATGCGCTTGAAGCACACAATCTTCCATGAACCTCAAGCAGCTCCGAGAAGCACTGACAGTCATCATGAGCATTGGGTGGCGGAGGGACTGGCCATGGTCTGCAGGGTGAGGGCCCCCTCTCCCCCCGGGAAGTCCTCCAGGGCTGGATTCAGCTTGGATCCGGAGCTCCTGCCCACGAGGCCACCTTCGCTCTCTCTCCACCCAGGGATGGCTGCCACTCTGGGCCTAAACCACAGCTCCGTGTCTGAATTCATCCTCGTGGGCTTCTCCACCTTCCCACCTCTCATCCTGCCTGTCTTCTTCCTGCTGTTCCTGCTCATGTACCTGTTCACACTGCTGGGGAACCTGCTCATCATGGCCACTGTCTGGAGCGAGCGCAGCCTGCACACGCCCATGTACCTCTTCCTGTGTGCACTGTCCATCTCTGAGATCCTCTATACCTCAACCATCACCCCACACCTGCTGGCCAACCTGCTCTCCTCCCACTGCACCATCGCCTTTGCAGCCTGTGCCAGCCAGATGTTCTTCTCCTTCACATTCGGCTTCACCCACTCCTTCCTTCTCATCGTCATGGGCTACGACCGCTACGTGGCCATCTGCCACCCTTTGCGCTACAATGTGCTCATGAGCCCCCACGGCTGCACCTGCCTGGTGGCTTGGTCCTGGGTTGGTGGTTCCATCATGGGGCTGGTGGTGACCACAGCCATTTTCCACCTCACCTTCTGTGGACCCAATGAGATTCACCATTTCTTCTGCCATGTGCCGCCTCTGGTGAAGCTGGCCTGTGGAACTGATGTACCAATAGTGGCCCAGGGCGTGGGCCTGGTGTGCATCACTGCCCTGCTGGGTTGCTTTCTCCTCATCTTCCTCTCTTATGCTTTCATCGTGGCTGCCATCTTGAAGATCCCCTCTGCAGAGGGCCGGCACAAGGCTTTCTCCACCTGTGCATCCCACCTCACTGTGGTGGTCGTGCACTATGGCTTTGCTTCTATCATCTACCTCAAGCCCAAGGCTCCCCAGTCTCTGGAAGGGGACACTCTGATGGGCATCACCTACACAGTCCTCACACCCTTCCTCAGCCCTATCATCTTTAGTCTCAGGAACAAGGAGCTGAAGACTGCCATGAAGAAGACCTTCCTCAGCAGACTCTATCCCCAGAGCTCCTGAAGTTGTTTCTTTTGTGGCAGCAGATGTTTTGGGTAGAGGCACATCAGCCTTCCATCTATAAAATGGGAATGATTATGCTTCACTGATGATGATTCTTTTTTTTTTTTAAGATCTTACTTATTTCAGGAGACAAACCATGAGAGACTGTGGACTCCGAGAAACAAACTGAGGGTTTTGGAAGGGAGTGGGTAGGGGATGGGTGAGCCTGGTGGCAGGTATTAAGGAAGCCACGTATTGCATGGAGCACTGGGTGTGGTGCATAAACAATGAATCTTGGAACACTGAAAAAAATAAAATTAAACTTAAAAAAAAATCTTACTTATTTGAGAGAGAAAACGCATGAGCAGAGGAAGGGGCAGGGGCAGAGGCAGAGGGAGAAGCAGACTCCCCACTGAGCAGGGAGCCCAACATGGGAATCAGTCCTAGGACCCTGAGATCATGACCTGAGCCTAAGGCAGATGCTTAACCAACTGAGCCACCCAGGTGTCCCTGGTGATGATTCTTGAATGTGAATTCTCCCACCTGCCTTCTTGGCAAGTACTCTAAATTCTAGATGTTTGTTTTCTCTCCTTTCCCCCAGTCTCAGTGACCTCATTCCTTCTGGATTCACTGGGGTCACAACCTCCCCAATATTGATTGTGTATATCAACTTCCTCCTGGTTCCTGTGCCTGAGGGTGGCTGGGGGTGGGCGGGTATGGTGTCATGCCCACATTGCTGGGTTGGGAAGCCTATGTGCATGGTCTATCACAAAAGTGTGAATAAGGGGTGCTTGCTCTGCCCAAAATACATAAACTGTGATTGGGCACCTGCTGTGTACCAAGCATTGTGTCCTCTGCTTCAGAGACATCATTGCTCTCATTCTGAATATCATGTTGAAGGAAAGAAATCATTTTTGATGAAGAAAATGATTGTTCATGTTTAGTTCTTCAAATTTTTGGTGGAAAGACATCTCCTCCTATGTGTTGTCTTGTTGGCTGAGCCAAATGACCAGTCTGGGGATGTAAATTACAGAAAGAAAGGGGGTGATCTGAATTTCTCCTTGGTAGAGAAGAGATGAGTGGACAGATGGGGCAAAGATGTGGGAGAGGACTAAGGAAGTGAGGACTGGGCTGAGGGAAAGGACTGGGACAGGAGAAAAAACCAGTTGCTGGTAGTTGACCAGGATATAAAGGAAGTGATGGGCCCAGTGACTGGTGAAGAAGTCTGAGGAAAGAACAGGCATGTAAATGGACATTTTATAAGGTTTTACAGTTGCCATCAAGTGCCTGAGGTAAATTCCCCTTCCCTGACTCCCTTGAAATCCTCAATAAATATCCATTTCTCTTTCATGTGTTGCGGAGTCAGATATATTGGGGGAAGCATTCACAAGCTGGGTCTCATTTCAAAGGAGGTGCTCAGGCAAAGTCGGGCAGCCCCTTGGGGTTGCACTTAGTTTTGAAATGAGGCAATGGGCACAGTGAGGCTCAGGACTTGCTCAGTGTTGAAAAGCCAGCAAGGTGCAGGGATGCAGTATGGGGTCGGCCCAGTGAGTCCTCAGGAGCAATGGGTCTCCAAACTGGGGACATGTCACAGTCACCTGGAGGGCTGGTGAGGTCAAAGGCTGCTGGGCCTCACACCAAAATGTCGGATTCAACAGGTCTGGAAAAGGGCTCTAGAAATTATATTTCTAACAGGCTCCTAGGTGCTGAGACTGCTGGTCTGATGATGACAGTTTGGAAACCCCTGGTCTACAGAACCTCTAGCTCAAAGATAAAGCCAGATATTTGAGTTGGAAACAAAAGGAGCTTCCTTCCTTCCTTCCTTTCTTCTTTTCTTTCTTTCTTTCTTCTTTCCTTTCCTTCCTTCCTTCCAACCTATCTTCCTTTTTTCCTTACTAATAGTTATGCTGATAACAGCTTCCATTTTTTTTCCCATTTTGGGGGCCATTTATCATCAGCTAGGTGTGGTCTTTTAAAAAAGAGCCGTATGAGGCAATACAATGGCACTAAATTCATATCTCTCAATACTTACCCTGAATGTTAATGGGCTAAATGCCCCAATCAAAAGACACAGGGTATCAGAATGGATAAAAAAACAAAACCCATCTATATGTTGCCTACAAGAAACTCATCTTAAACCTGAAGACACCTCCAGATTTAAAGTGAGGGGGTGGAAAAGAATTTACCATGCTAATGGACATCAGAAGAAAGCAGGAGTGGCAATCCTTATATCAGATCAATTAGATTTTAAGCCAAAGACTATAATAAGAGATGAGGAAGGACACTATATCATACTCAAAGGAACTGTCCAACAAGAAGATCTAACAATTTTAAATATCTATGCCCCTAACATGGGAGCAGCCAACTATATAAACCAATTAATAACAAAATCAAAGAAACACATCGACAATAATACAATAATCGTAGGGGACTTTAACACTCCCCTCACTGAAATGGACAGATCATCCAAGCAAAAGATCAACAAGGAAATCAAGGCCTTAAATGACACACTGGACCAGATGGACATCACAGATATATTCAGAACATTTCATCCCAAAGCAACAGAATACACATTCTTCTCTAGTGCACATGGAACATTCTCCAGAATAGATCATATTCTCGGTCCTAAATCAGGTCTCAACCGTTATCAAAAGATTGGAATCATTCCCTGCATATTTTCAGACCACAATGCTCTGAAGCTAGAACTCAATCACAAGAGGAAATTTGGAAAGAACCCAAATACATGGAGACTAAACAGCATCCTTCTAAAGAATGAATGGGTCAACCAGGAAATTAAAGAAGAGTTGAAAAAATTCATGGAAACAAATGATAATGAAAACACAACGGTTCAAAATCTGTGGGACACAACAAAGGCAGTCCTGAGAGGAAAATATATAGCGGTACAAGCCTTTCTCAAGAAACAAGAAAGGTCTCAGGTACACAACCTGACCCTACACCTAAAAGAGCTGGAGAAAGAACAAGAAAGAAACCCTAAACCCAGCAGGAGAAGAGAAATCATAAAGATCAGAGCAGAAATCAATGAAATAGAAACCAAAAAAACAATAGAACAAATCAACGAAACTAGGAGCTGGTTCTTTGAAAGAATTAATAAGATCGATAAACCCCTGGCCAGACTTATCAAAAAAGAAAAGAGAAAGGACCCAAATAAATAAAATCATGAATGAAAGAGGAGAGATCACAACGAACACCAAAGAAATACAGACAATTATAAGAACATACTATGAGCAACTCTACGCCAACAAATTTGACAATCTGGAAGAAATGGATGCATTCCTAGAGACATATAAACTACCACAACTGAACCAGGAAGAAATAGAAAGCCTGAACAGACCCATAACCAGTAAGGAGATTGAAACAGTCATCAAAAATCTCCAAACAAACAAAAGCCCAGGGCCAGATGGCTTCCCGGGGGAATTCTACCAAACATTTAAAGAAGTAATTCCTATTCTCCTGAAACTGTTCCAAAAAATAGAAATGGAAGGAAAACTTCCAAACTCATTTTATGAGGCCAGCATCACCTTGATCCCAAAACCAGACAAGGATCCCATCAAAAAAGAGAACTACAGACCAATATCCTTGATGAACACAGATGCAAAAATTCTCACCAAAATACTAGCCAATAGGATTCAACAGTACTTTAAAAGGATTATTCACCACGACCAAGTGGGATTTATTCCCGGGCTGCAAGGTTGGTTCAACATCCGCAAATCAATCAATGTGATACAACACATTAATAAAAGAAAGAACAAGAACCATATGATACTCTCCATAGATGCTGAAAAAGCATTTGACAAAGTACAGCATCCCTTCCTGATCAAAACTCTTCAAAGTGTAGGGATAGAGGGCACATACCTCAATATTATCAAAGCCATCTATGAAAAACCCACCGCAAATATCATTCTCAATGGAGAAAAACTGAAAGCTTTTCCGCTAAGGTCGGGAACACGGCAGGGATGTCCGTTATCACCACTACTATTCAACATAGTACTAGAAGTCCTAGCCTCAGCAATCAGACAACAAAAGGAAATTAAAGGCATCCAAAT